>NW_027140443.1:600000-900000 GCF_036365525.1 Heterodontus francisci | reverse complement strand
CTCCAGTGACCCGGGTTCGGTTCTGTTTACTGCCACAGTCTCACAGCTCCAGTGACATGGGTTCGGTTCTGTTTACTGCCACAGCCTCACAGCTCCAGTGACCTGGGTTCGGTTCTGTTTACTGCCACAGCCTCACAGCTCCAGTGACCCGGGTTCGGTTCTGTTTACTGCCACAGTCTCAAAGCTCCAGTGACCCGGGTTCGGTTCTGTTTACTGCCACAGTCTCACAGCTCCAGTGACCCGGGTTCGGTTCTGTTTACTGCCACAGCCTCACAGCTCCAGTGACCCGGGTTCGGTTCTGTTTACTGCCACAGTCTCACAGCTCCAGTGACCTGGGTTCGGTTCTGTTTACTGCCACAGTCTCACAGCTCCAGTGTCCCGGGTTCAGTTCTGTTTACTGCCACAGTCTCACAGCTCCAGTGTCCCGGGTTCGGTTCTGTTTACTGCCACAGTCTCACAGCTCCAGTGTCCCGGGTTCGGTTCTGTTTACTGCCACAGTCTCACAGCTCCAGTGTCCTGGGTTCGGTTCTGGGGACTGCCACAGTCTCACAGCTCCAGTGACCCGGGTTCGGTTCTGTTTACTGCCACAGTCTCACAGCTCCAGTGTCCCGGGTTCAGTTCTGTTTACTGCCACAGTCTCACAGCTCCAGTGACCCGGGTTCTATTCTGTTTACTGCCACAGTCTCACAGCTCCAGTGTCCCGGGTTCGGTTCTGTTTACTGCCACAGTCTCACAGCTCCAGTGTCCCGGGTTCGGTTCTGTTTACTGCCACAGTCTCACAGCTCCAGTGACCCGGGTTCGGTTCTGTTTACTGCCACAGTCTCACAGCTCCAGTGTCCTGGGTTCGGTTCTGTTAACTGCCACAGCCTCACAGCTCCAGTGACCCGGGTTCGGTTCTGTTTATTGCCACAGTCCCACAGCTCCAGTGACCCGGGTTCGGTTCTGTTTACTGCCACAGTCTCACAGCTCCAGTGTCCCGGGTTCGGTTCTGTTTACTGCCACAGTCTCACAGCTCCAGTGACCCGGGTTCGGTTCTGTTTACTGACACAGTCTCACAGCTCCAGTGTCCCGGGTTCGGTTCTGTTTACTGCCACAGTCTCACAGCTCCAGTGACCTGGGTTCGGTTCTGTTTACTGCCACAGTCTCACAGCTCCAGTGACCCGGGTTCAGTTCTGTTTACTGCCACAGTCTCACAGCTCCAGTGTCCCGGGTTCGGTTCTGTTTACTGCCACAGTCTCACAGCTCCAGTGACCTGGGTTCGGTTCTGTTTACTGCCACAGTCTCACAGCTCCAGTGACCTGGGTTCGGTTCTGTTTACTGCCACAGTCTCACAGCTCCAGTGACCCGGGTTCAGTTCTGTTTACTGCCACAGTCTCACAGCTCCAGTGACCTGGGTTCGGTTCTGTTTACTGCCACAGTCTCACAGCTCCAGTGACCTGGGTTCGGTTCTGTTTACTGCCACAGTCTCACAGCTCCAGTGACCCGGGTTCAGTTCTGTTTACTGCCACAGTCTCACAGCTTCAGTGACCTGGGTACGGTTCTGTTTACTGCCACAGTCTCACAGCTCCAGTGTCCCGGGTTCGGTTCTGTTTACTGCCACAGTCTCACAGCTCCAGTGACCTGGGTTCGGTTCTGTTTACTGCCACAGTCTCACAGCTCCAGTGACCCGGGTTCAGTTCTGTTTACTGCCACAGTCTCACAGCTCCAGTGTCCCGGGTTCGGTTCTGTTTACTGCCACAGTCTCACAGCTCCAGTGACCTGGGTTCGGTTCTGTTTACTGCCACAGTCTCACAGCTCCAGTGACCTGGGTTCGGTTCTGTTTACTGCCACACTCTCACAGCTCCAGTGTTCCGGGTTCGGTTCTGTTTACTGCCACAGTCTCACAGCTCCAGTGACCTGGGTTCGGTTCTGTTTACTGCCACAGTCTCACAGCTCCAGTGACCCGGGTTCGGTTCTGTTTACTGCCACAGTCTCACAGCTCCAGTGACCTGGGTTCGGTTCTGTTTACTGCCACAGTCTCACAGCTCCAGTGTCCCGGGTTCGGTTCTGTTTACTGCCACAGTCTCACAGCTCCAGTGACCCGGGTTCAGTTCTGTTTACTGCCACAGTCTCACAGCTCCAGTGTCCCGGGTTCGGTT
Source organism: Heterodontus francisci (assembly GCF_036365525.1). Classification (NCBI taxonomy): domain Eukaryota; kingdom Metazoa; phylum Chordata; class Chondrichthyes; order Heterodontiformes; family Heterodontidae; genus Heterodontus; species Heterodontus francisci. The sequence goes on along the minus strand of NW_027140443.1, from coordinate 897,862 downwards.
CTGTTTACTGCCACAGTCTCACAGCTCCAGTGACCTGGGTTCGGTTCTATTTACTGCCACAGCCTCACAGCTCCATTGACCTGGGTTCGGTTCTGTTTACTGCCACAGTCTCACAGCTCCAGTGACCTGGGTTCGGTTCTGTTTACTGCCACAGTCTCACAGCTCCAGTGTCCCGGGTTCGGTTCTGTTTACTGCCACAGTCTCACAGCTCCAGTGACCTGGGTTCAGTTCTGTTTACTGCCACAGTCTCACAGCTCCAGTGACCCGGGTTCAGTTCTGTTTACTGCCACAGTCTCACAGCACCAGTGTCCCGGGTTCGGTTCTGTTTACTGCCACAGTCTCACAGCTCCAGTGATTCGGGTTCAGTTCTGTTTACTGCCACAGTCTCACAGCTCCATTGACCCGGGTTCGGTTCTGTTTACTGCCACAGTCTCACAGCTCCAGTGTCCTGGGTCCGGTTCTGTTTACTGCCACAGTCTCACAGCTCCAGTGTCCCGGGTTCAGTTCTGTTTACTGCCACAGTCTCACAGCTCCAGTGTCCCGGGTTCGGTTCTGTTTACTGCCACAGTCTCACAGCTCCAGTGACCCGGGTTCGGTTCTGTTTACTGCCACAGTCTCACAGCTCCAGTGTCCCGGGTTCAGTTCTGTTTCCTGCCACAGTCTCACAGCTCCAGTGACCCGGGTTCGGTTCTGTTTACTGCCACAGTCTCACAGCTCCAGTGACCCGGGTTCGGTTCTGTTTACTGCCACAGTCTCACAGCTCCAGTGTCCCGGGTTCGGTTCTGTTTACTGCCACAGCCTCACAGCTCCAGTGTCCCGGGTTCGGTTCTGTTTATTGCCACAGACTCACAGCTCCAGTGACCTGGGTTCGGTTCTGTTTACTGCCACAGTCTCACAGCTCCAGTGACCCGGGTTCGGTTCTGTTTACTGCCGCAGTCTCACAGCTCCAGTGTCCCGGGTTCAGTTCTGTTTACTGCCACAGTCTCACAGCTCCAGTGTCCCGGGTTCGGTTCTGTTTACTGCCACAGTCTCACAGCTCCAGTGACCCGGTTTCGGTTCTGTTTACTGCCACAGTCTCACAGCTCCAGTGTCCCGGGTTCGGTTCTGTTTACTGCCACAGTCTCACAGCTCCAGTGTCCCGGGTTCAGTTCTGTTTACTGCCACAGTCTCACAGCTCCAGTGACCCGGGTTCGGTTCTGTTTACTGCCACAGCCTCACAGCTCCAGTGTCCTGGGTTCAGTTCTGTTTACTGCCACAGTCTCACAGCTCCAGTGACCCGGGTTCGGTTCTGTTTACTGCCACAGTCTCACAGCTCCAGTGACATGGGTTCGGTTCTGTTTACTGCCACAGTCTCACAGCTCCAGTGACCCGGGTTCGGTTCTGTTTACTGCCACAGTCTCACAGCTCCAGTGACATGGGTTCGGTTCTGTTTACTGCCACAGTCTCACAGCTCCATTGACCCGGGTTCGGTTCTGTTTACTGCCACAGTCTCACAGCTCCAGTGACCTGGGTTCAGTTCTGTTCACTGCCACAGTCTCACAGCTCCAGTGACCTGGGTTCGGTTCTGTTTACTGCCACAGTCTCACAGCTCCAGTGTCCCGGGTTCGGTTCTGCGTACTGCCACAGTCTCACAGCTCCAGTGACCTGGGTTCGGTTCTGTTTACTGCCACAGTCTCACAGCTCCAGTGACCCGGGTTCAGTTCCCTTTACTGCCACAGTCTCACAGCTCCAGTGTCCCGGGTTCGGTTCTGTTTACTGCCACAGTCTCACAGCTCCAGTGTCCCGGGTTCGGTTCTGCGTACTGCCACAGTCTCACAGCTCCAGTGACCTGGGTTCGGTTCTGTTTACTGCCACAGCCTCACAGCTCCAGTGACCTGGGTTCGTTTCTGTTTACTGCCACAGTCTCACAGCTCCAGTGACCCGGGTTCGGTTCTGTTTACTGCCACAGTCTCACAGCTCCAGTGTCCCGGGTTCGGTTCTGCGTACTGCCACAGTCTCACAGCTCCAGTGACCTGGGTTCGGTTCTGTTTACTGCCACAGTCTCACAGCTCCAGTGTCCCGGGTTCGGTTCTGTTTACTGCCACAGTCTCACTGCTCCAGTGTCCCGGGTCCAGTTCTGTTTACTGCCACAGTCTCACAGCTCCAGTGACCTGGGTTCGGTTCTGTTTACTGCCGCAACCTCACAGCTCCAGTGACCTGGGTTCGGTTCTGTTTACTGCCACAGTCTCACAGCTCCAGTGTCCCGGTTTGGTTCTGTTTACTGCAACAGTCTCACAGCTCCAGTGTCCCGGGTTCAGTTCTGTTTACTGCCACAGTCTCACAGCTCCAGTGTCCCGGGTTCGGTTCTCTTTACTGCCACAGTCTCACAGCTCCAGTGTCCCGGGTTCGGTTCTGTTTACTGCCGCAACCTCACAGCTCCAGTGACCTGGGTTCGGTTCTGTTTACTGCCACAGTCTCACAGCTCCAGTGACCTGGGTTCGGTTCTGTTTACTGCCACAGTCTCACAGCTCCAGTGTCCCGGGTTCGGTTCTGTTTACTGCCACAGTCTCACAGCTCCAGTGTCCCGGGTTCAGTTCTGTTCACTGCCACAGTCTCACAGCTCCAGTGTCCCGGGTTCGGTTCTGTTTACTGCCACAGTCTCACAGCTCCAGTGTCCCGGGTTCGGTTCTGTTTACTGCCACAGTCTCACAGCTCCAGTGTCCCGGGTTCTGTTCTGTTTACTGCCACAGTCTCACAGCTCCAGTGTCTCGGGTTCGGTTCTGTTTACTGCCACAGTCTCACAGCTCCCGTGACCCGGGTTCGGTTCTGTTTACTGCCACAGTCTCACAGCTCCAGTGTCCCGGGTTCGGTTCTGTTTACTGCCACAGCCTCACAGCTCCAGTGACCTGGGTTCAGTTCTGGGGACTGCCACAGTCTCACAGCTCCAGTGTCCCGGGTTCGGTTCTGTTTACTGCCACAGTCTCACAGCTTCAGTGTCCCGGGTTCAGTTCTGTTTACTGCCACAGTCTCACAGCTCCAGTGTCCCGGGTTCGGTTCTGTTTACTGCCACAGTCTCACAGCTCCAGTGTCCTGGGTTCGGTTCTGGGGACTGCCACAGTCTCACAGCTCCAGTGACCCGGGTTCGGTTCTGTTTACTGCCACAGTCTCACAGCTCCAGTGTCCCGGGTTCGGTTCTGTTTACTGCCACAGTCTCACAGCTCCAGTGACCCGGGTTCGGTTCTGTTTACTGCCACAGTCTCACAGCTCCAGTGTCCTGGGTTCGGTTCTGTTTACTGCCACAGCCTCACAGCTCCAGTGACCCGGGTTCGGTTCTGTTTACTGCCACAGTCTCACAGCTCCAGTGACCCGGGTTCAGTTCTGTTTACTGCCACAGACTCACAGCTCCAGTGTCCCGGGTTCGGTTCTGTTTACTGCCACAGTCTCACAGCTCCAGTGACCCGGGTTCGGTTCTGTTTACTGCCACAGTCTCACAGCTCCAGTGTCCCGGGTTCGGTTCTGTTTACTGCCACAGTCTCACAGCTCCAGTGACCCGGGTTCGGTTCTATTTACTGCCACAGCCTCACAGCTCCATTGACCTGGGTTCGGTTCTGTTTACTGCCACAGTCTCACAGCTCCAGTGACCTGGGTTCGGTTCTGTTTACTGCCACAGTCTCACAGCTCCAGTGTCCCGGGTTCGGTTCTGTTTACTGCCACAGTCTCACAGCTCCAGTGACCTGGGTTCAGTTCTGTTTACTGCCACAGTCACACAGCTCCAGTGACCCGGGTTCAGTTCTGTTTACTGCCACAGTCTCACAGCACCAGTGTCCCGGGTTCGGTTCTGTTTACTGCCACAGTCTCACAGCTCCAGTGATTCGGGTTCAGTTCTGTTTACTGCCACAGTCTCACAGCTCCATTGACCCGGGTTCGGTTCTGTTTACTGCCACAGTCTCACAGCTCCAGTGTCCTGGGTCCGGTTCTGTTTACTGCCACAGTCTCACAGCTCCAGTGTCCCGGGTTCAGTTCTGTTTACTGCCACAGTCTCACAGCTCCAGTGTCCCGGGTTCGGTTCTGTTTACTGCCACAGTCTCACAGCTCCAGTGTCCTGGGTCCGGTTCTGTTTACTGCCACAGTCTCACAGCTCCAGTGTCCCGGGTTCAGTTCTGTTTACTGCCACAGTCTCACAGCTCCAGTGACCCGGGTTCGGTTCTTTTTACTGCCACAGTCTCACAGCTCCAGTGTCCCGGGTTCAGTTCTGTTTACTGCCACAGTCTCACAGCTCCAGTGACCCGGGTTCGGTTCTGTTTACTGCCACAGTCTCACAGCTCCAGTGACCCGGGTTCGGTTCTGTTTACTGCCACAGTCTCACAGCTCCAGTGTCCCGGGTTCGGTTCTGTTTACTGCCACAGCCTCACAGCTCCAGTGTCCCGGGTTCGGTTCTGTTTATTGCCACAGTCTCACAGCTCCAGTGACCTGTGTTCGGTTCTGTTTACTGCCACAGTCTCACAGCTCCAGTGACCCGGGTTCGGTTCTGTTTACTGCCACAGTCTCACAGCTCCAGTGTCCCGGGTTCAGTTCTGTTTACTGCCACAGTCTCACAGCTCCAGTGTCCCGGGTTCGGTTCTGTTTACTGCCACAGTCTCACAGCTCCAGTGACCCGGTTTCGGTTCTGTTTACTGCCACAGTCTCACAGCTCCAGTGTCCCGGGTTCGGTTCTGTTTACTGCCACAGTCTCACAGCTCCAGTGTCCCGGGTTCAGTTCTGTTTACTGCCACAGTCTCACAGCTCCAGTGACCCGGGTTCGGTTCTGTTTACTGCCACAGCCTCACAGCTCCAGTGTCCTGGGTTCAGTTCTGTTTACTGCCACAGTCTCACAGCTCCAGTGACCCGGGTTCGGTTCTGTTTACTGCCACAGTCTCACAGCTCCAGTGACATGGGTTCGGTTCTGTTTACTGCCACAGTCTCACAGCTCCAGTGACCCGGGTTCGGTTCTGTTTACTGCCACAGTCTCACAGCTCCAGTGACATGGGTTCGGTTCTGTTCACTGCCACAGTCTCACAGCTCCATTGACCCGGGTTCGGTTCTGTTTACTGCCACAGTCTCACAGCTCCAGTGTCCCGGGTTCGGTTCTGCGTACTGCCACAGTCTCACAGCTCCAGTGACCTGGGTTCGGTTCTGTTTACTGCCACAGTCTCACAGCTCCAGTGACCCGGGTTCAGTTCCCTTTACTGCCACAGTCTCACAGCTCCAGTGTCCCGGGTTCGGTTCTGTTTACTGCCACAGTCTCACAGCTCCAGTGTCCCGGGTTCGGTTCTGCGTACTGCCACAGTCTCACAGCTCCAGTGACCTGGGTTCGGTTCTGTTTACTGCCACAGCCTCACAGCTCCAGTGACCTGGGTTCGGTTCTGTTTACTGCCACAGTCTCACAGCTCCAGTGACCCGGGTTCGGTTCTGTTTACTGCTACAGTCTCACAGCTCCAGTGTCCCGGGTTCGGTTCTGCGTACTGCCACAGTCTCACAGCTCCAGTGACCTGAGTTCGGTTCTGTTTACTGCCACAGTCTCACAGCTCCAGTGTCCCGGGTTCGGTTCTGTTTACTGCCACAGTCTCACTGCTCCAGTGTCCCGGGTTCAGTTCTGTTTACTGCCACAGTCTCACAGCTCCAGTGACCTGGGTTCGGTTCTGTTTACTGCCGCAACCTCACAGCTCCAGTGACCTGGGTTCGGTTCTGTTTACTGCCACAGTCTCACAGCTCCAGTGTCCCGGTTCGGTTCTGTTTACTGCAACAGTCTCACAGCTCCAGTGTCCCGGGTTCAGTTCTGTTTACTGCCACAGTCTCACAGCTCCAGTGTCCCGGGTTCTGTTCTCTTTACTGCCACAGTCTCACAGCTCCAGTGTCCCGGGTTCGGTTCTGTTTACTGCCGCAACCTCACAGCTCCAGTGACCTGGGTTCGGTTCTGTTTACTGCCACAGTCTCACAGCTCCAGTGTCCCGGGTTCGGTTCTGTTTACTGCCACAGTCTCACAGCTCCAGTGTCCCGGGTTCAGTTCTGTTCACTGCCACAGTCTCACAGCTCCAGTGTCCCGGGTTCGGTTCTGTTTACTGCCACAGTCTCACAGCTCCAGTGTCCCGGGTTCGGTTCTGTTTACTGCCACAGTCTCACAGCTCCAGTGTCCCGGGTTCTGTTCTGTTTACTGCCACAGTCTCACAGCTCCAGTGTCTCGGGTTCGGTTCTGTTTACTGCCACAGTCTCACAGCTCCCGTGACCCGGGTTCGGTTCTGTTTACTGCCACAGTCTCACAGCTCCAGTGTCCCGGGTTCGGTTCTGTTTACTGCCACAGCCTCACAGCTCCAGTGTCCCGGGTTCTGTTCTGTTTACTGCCACAGTCTCACAGCTCCAGTGTCTCGGGTTCGGTTCTGTTTACTGCCACAGTCTCACAGCTCCCGTGACCCGGGTTCGGTTCTGTTTACTGCCACAGTCTCACAGCTCCAGTGTCCCGGGTTCGGTTCTGTTTACTGCCACAGTCTCACAGCTCCAGTGACCCGGGTTCGGTTCTGTTTACTGCCACAGTCTCACAGCTCCAGTGACCTGGGTTCAGTTCTGTTTACTGCCACAGTCTCACAGCTCCAGTGACCCGGGTTCGGTTCTGTTTACTGCCACAGTCTCACAGCTCCAGTGTCCCGGGTTCGGTTCTGTTTACTGCCACAGTCTCACAGCTCCAGTGACCTGGGTTCGGTTCTGTTTACTGCCACAGTCTCACAGCTCCAGTGTCCCGGGTTCGGTTCTGTTTACTGCCACAGTCTCACAGCTCCAGTGTCCCGGGTTCAGTTCTGTTCACTGCCACAGTCTCACAGCTCCAGTGTCCCGGGTTCGGTTCTGTTTACTGCCACAGTCTCACAGCTCCAGTGTCCCGGGTTCGGTTCTGTTTACTGCCACAGTCTCACAGCTCCAGTGTCCCGGGTTCTGTTCTGTTTACTGCCACAGTCTCACAGCTCCAGTGTCTCGGGTTCGGTTCTGTTTACTGCCACAGTCTCACAGCTCCCGTGACCCGGGTTCGGTTCTGTTTACTGCCACAGTCTCACAGCTCCAGTGTCCCGGGTTCGGTTCTGTTTACTGCCACAGCCTCACAGCTCCAGTGACCTGGGTTCAGTTCTGGGGACTGCCACAGTCTCACAGCTCCAGTGTCCCGGGTTCGGTTCTGTTTACTGCCACAGTCTCACAGCTTCAGTGTCCCGGGTTCAGTTCTGTTTACTGCCACAGTCTCACAGCTCCAGTGTCCCGGGTTCGGTTCTGTTTACTGCCACAGTCTCACAGCTCCAGTGTCCTGGGTTCGGTTCTGGGGACTGCCACAGTCTCACAGCTCCAGTGACCCGGGTTCGGTTCTGTTTACTGCCACAGTCTCACAGCTCCAGTGTCCCGGGTTCGGTTCTGTTTACTGCCACAGTCTCACAGCTCCAGTGACCCGGGTTCAGTTCTGTTTACTGCCACAGTCTCACAGCTCCAGTGTCCCGGGTTCGGTTCTGTTTACTGTCACAGTCTCACAGCTCCAGTGACCCGGGTTCAGTTCTGTTTACTGCCACAGTCTCACAGCTCCAGTGTCCCGGGTTCGGTTCTGTTTACTGCCACAGTCTCACAGCTCCAGTGACCTGGGTTCGGATCTGTTTACTGCCACAGTCTCACAGCTCCAGTGACCTGGGTTCGGTTCTGTTTACTGCCACAGTCTCACAGCTCCAGTGACCCGGGTTCAGTCCTGTTTACTGCCACAGTCTCACAGCTCCAGTGTCCCGGGTTTGGTTCTGTTTACTGCCACAGTCTCACAGCTCCAGTGACCTGGGTTCGGTTCTGTTTACTGCCACAGTCTCACAGCTCCAGTGACCCGGGTTCGGTTCTGTTTACTGCCACAGTCTCACAGCTCCAGTGACCTGGGTGTGGTTCTGTTTACTGTCACAGTCTCACAGCTCCAGTGACCCGGGTTCAGTTCTGTTTACTGCCACAGTCTCACAGCTCCAGTGTCCCGGGTTCGGTTCTGTTTACTGCCACAGTCTCACAGCTCCAGTGACCTGGGTTCGGTTCTGTTTACTGCCACAGTCTCACAGCTCCAGTGACCTGGGTTCGGTTCTGTTTACTGCCACAGCCTCACAGCTCCAGTGACCTGGGTTCGGTTCTGTTTACTGCCGCAACCTCACAGCTCCAGTGACCTGGGTTCGGTTCTGTTTACTGCCGCAACCTCACAGCTCCAGTGACCCGGGTTCGGTTCTGTTTACTGCCACAGTCTCACAGCTCCAGTGTCCCGGGTTCAGTTCTGTTTACTGCCACAGTCTCACAGCTCCAGTGACCTGGGTTCGGTTCTGTTTACTGCCGCAACCTCACAGCTCCAGTGACCTGGGTTCGGTTCTGTTTACTGCCACAGTCTCACAGCTCCAGTGTCCCGGTTCGGTTCTGTTTACTGCCACAGTCTCACAGCTCCAGTGTCCCGGGTTCAGTTCTGTTTACTGCCACAGTCTCACAGCTCCAGTGTCCCGGGTTCGGTTCTGTTTACTGCCACAGTCTCACAGCTCTAGTGTCCCGGGTTCGGTTCTGTTTACTGCCGCAACCTCACAGCTCCAGTGACCTGGGTCCGGTTCTGTTTACTGCCACAGTCTCACAGCTCCAGTGTCCCGGGTTCGGTTCTGTTTACTGCCACAGTCTCACAGCTCCAGTGACCTGGGTTCGGTTCTGTTTACTGCCACAGTCTCACAGCTCCAGTGACCTGGGTTCAGTTCTGTTTACTGCCACAGTCTCACAGCTCCAGTGACCTGGGTTCGGTTCTGTTTACTGCCACAGTCTCACAGCTCCAGTGTCCCGGGTTCAGTTCTTTTTACTGCCACAGTCTCACAGCTCCAGTGTCCCGGGTTCGGTTCTGTTTACTGCCACAGTCTCACAGCTCCTGTGTCCCGGGTTCGGTTCTGTTTACTGCCACAGTCTCACAGCTCCAGTGTCCCGGGTTCGGTTCTGTTTACTGCCACAGTCTCACAGCTCCAGTGACCTGGGTTCAGTTCTGTTTACTGCCACAGTCTCACAGCTCCAGTGACCTGGGTTCGGTTCTGTTTACTGCCACAGTCTCACAGCTCCAGTGTCCCGGGTTCAGTTCTTTTTACTGCCACAGTCTCACAGCTCCAGTGTCCCGGGTTCGGTTCTGTTTACTGCCACAGTCTCACAGCTCCAGTGACCCGGGTTCAGTTCTGTTTACTGCCACAGTCTCACAGCACCAGTGTCCCGGGCTCGGTTCTGTTTACTGCCACAGTCTCACAGCTCCAGTGATTCGGGTTCAGTTCTGTTTACTGCCACAGTCTCACAGCTCCATTGACCCGGGTTCGGTTCTGTTTACTGCCACAGTCTCACAGCTCCAGTGTCCCGGGTTCAGTTCTGTTTACTGCCACAGTCTCACAGCTCCAGTGTCCCGGGTTCGGTTCTGTTTACTGCCACAGTCTCACAGCTCCAGTGTCCCGGGTTCAGTTCTGTTTACTGCCACAGTCTCACAGCTCCAGTGTCCCGCGTTCGGTTCTGTTCACTGCCACAGTCTCACAGCTCCAGTGACCCGGTTTCGGTTCTGTTTACTGCCACAGTCTCACAGCTCCAGTGTCCCGGGTTCGGTTCTGTTTACTGCCACAGTCTCACAGCTCCAGTGTCCCGGGTTCAGTTCTGTTTACTGCCACAGTCTCACAGCTCCAGTGACCCGGGTTCGGTTCTGTTTACTGCCACAGCCTCACAGCTCCAGTGTCCTGGGTTCAGTTCTGTTTACTGCCACAGTCTCACAGCTCCAGTGACCCGGGTTCGGTTCTGTTTACTGCCACAGTCTCACAGCTCCAGTGACATGGGTTCGGTTCTGTTTACTGCCACAGTCTCACAGCTCCAGTGACCCGGGTTCGGTTCTGTTTACTGCCACAGTCTCACAGCTCCAGTGACATGGGTTCGGTTCTGTTTACTGCCACAGTCTCACAGCTCCAGTGACTCGGGTTCGGTTCTGTTTACTGCCACAGCCTCACAGCTCCAGTGACCCGGGTTCGGTTCTGTTTACTGCCACAGTCTCACAGCTCCAGTGACATGGGTTCGGTTCTGTTTACTGCCACAGCCTCACAGCTCCAGTGACCCAGGTTCAGTTCTGTTTACTGCCACAGACTCACAGCTCCAGTGACCTGGGTTCAGTTCTGTTTACTGCCACAGCCTCACAGCTCCAGTGACCCGGGTTTGGTTCTGTTTACTGCCACAGTCTCACAGCTCCAGTGACCTGGGTTCGGTTCTGTTTACTGCCACAGTCTCACAGCTCCATTGACCCGGGTTCGGTTCTGTTTACTGCCACAGTCTCACAGCTCCAGTGACCTGGGTTCAGTTCTGTTCACTGCCACAGTCTCACAGCTCCAGTGACCTGGGTTCGGTTCTGTTTACTGCCACAGTCTCACAGCTCCAGTGTCCCGGGTTCGGTTCTGCGTACTGCCACAGTCTCACAGCTCCATTGACCTGGGTTCGGTTCTGTTTACTGCCACAGTCTCACAGCTCCAGTGACCCGGGTTCAGTTCCCTTTACTGCCACAGTCTCACAGCTCCAGTGTCCCGGGTTCGGTTCTGTTTACTGCCACAGTCTCACAGCTCCAGTGTCCCGGGTTCGGTTCTGCGTACTGCCACAGTCTCACAGCTCCAGTGACCTGGGTTCGGTTCTGTTTACTGCCACAGCCTCACAGCTCCAGTGACCTGGGTTCGGTTCTGTTTACTGCCACAGTCTCACAGCTCCAGTGACCCGGGTTCGGTTCTGTTTACTGCCACAGTCTCACAGCTCCAGTGTCCCGGGTTCGGTTCTGCGTACTGCCACAGTCTCACAGCTCCAGTGACCTGGGTTCGGTTCTGTTTACTGCCACAGTCTCACAGCTCCAGTGACCCGGGTTCGGTTCTGTTTACTGCCACAGTCTCACTGCTCCAGTGTCCCGGGTTCAGTTCTGTTTACTGCCACAGTCTCACAGCTCCAGTGACCTGGGTTCGGTTCTGTTTACTGCCGCAACCTCACAGCTCCAGTGACCTGGGTTCGGTTCTGTTTACTGCCACAGTCTCACAGCTCCAGTGTCCCGGTTCGGTTCTGTTTACTGCAACAGTCTCACAGCTCCAGTGTCCCGGGTTCAGTTCTGTTTACTGCCACAGTCTCACAGCTCCAGTGTCCCGGGTTCGGTTCTGTTTACTGCCACAGTCTCACAGCTCCAGTGTCCCGGGTTCGGTTCTGTTTACTGCCGCAACCTCACAGCTCCAGTGACCTGGGTTCGGTTCTGTTTACTGCCACAGTCTCACAGCTCCAGTGTCCCGGGTTCAGTTCTGTTCACTGCCACAGTCTCACAGCTCCAGTGTCCCGGGTTCGGTTCTGTTTACTGCCACAGTCTCACAGCTCCAGTGTCCCGGGTTCGGTTCTGTTTACTGCCACAGTCTCACAGCTCCAGTGTCCCGGGTTCTGTTCTGTTTACTGCCACAGTCTCACAGCTCCAGTGTCTCGGGTTCGGTTCTGTTTACTGCCACAGTCTCACAGCTCCCGTGACCCGGGTTCGGTTCTGTTTACTGCCACAGTCTCACAGCTCCAGTGTCCCGGGTTCGGTTCTGTTTACTGCCACAGCCTCACAGCTCCAGTGACCTGGGTTCAGTTCTGGGGACTGCCACAGTCTCACAGCTCCAGTGTCCCGGGTTCGGTTCTGTTTACTGCCACAGTCTCACAGCTTCAGTGTCCCGGGTTCAGTTCTGTTTACTGCCACAGTCTCACAGCTCCAGTGTCCCGGGTTCGGTTCTGTTTACTGCCACAGTCTCACAGCTCCAGTGTCCTGGGTTCGGTTCTGGGGACTGCCACAGTCTCACAGCTCCAGTGACCCGGGTTCGGTTCTGTTTACTGCCACAGTCTCACAGCTCCAGTGTCCCGGGTACGGTTCTGTTTACTGCCACAGTCTCACAGCTCCAGTGACCCGGGTTCGGTTCTGTTTACTGCCACAGTCTCACAGCTCCAGTGTCCTGGGTTCGGTTCTGTTTACTGCGACAGCCTCACAGCTCCAGTGACCCGGGTTCGGTTCTGTTTACTGCCACAGTCTCACAGCTCCAGTGACCCGGGTTCAGTTCTGTTTACTGCCACAGACTCACAGCTCCAGTGTCCCGGGTTCGGTTCTGTTTACTGCCACAGTCTCACAGCTCCAGTGACCCGGGTTCGGTTCTGTTTACTGCCACAGTCTCACAGCTCCAGTGTCCCGGGTTCGGTTCTGTTTACTGCCACAGTCTCACAGCTCCAGTGACCCGGGTTCAGTTCTGTTTACTGCCACAGTCTCACAGCTCCAGTGTCCCGGGTTCGGTTCTGTTTACTGTCACAGTCTCACAGCTCCAGTGACCCAGGTTCAGTTCTGTTTACTGCCACAGTCTCACAGCTCCAGTGTCCCGGGTTCGGTTCTGTTTACTGCCACAGTCTCACAGCTCCAGTGACCTGGGTTCGGTTCTGTTTACTGCCACAGTCTCACAGCTCCAGTGACCTGGGTTCGGTTCTGTTTACTGCCACAGTCTCACAGCTCCAGTGACCCGGGTTCAGTCCTGTTTACTGCCACAGTCTCACAGCTCCAGTGTCCCGGGTTCGGTTCTGTTTACTGCCACAGTCTCACAGCTCCAGTGACCTGGGTTCGGTTCTGTTTACTGCCACAGTCTCACAGCTCCAGTGACCCGGGTTCGGTTCTGTTTACTGCCACAGTCTCACAGCTCCAGTGACCTGGGTGTGGTTCTGTTTACTGTCACAGTCTCACAGCTCCAGTGACCCGGGTTCAGTTCTGTTTACTGCCACAGTCTCACAGCTCCAGTGTCCCGGGTTCGGTTCTGTTTACTGCCACAGTCTCACAGCTCCAGTGACCTGGGTTCGGTTCTGTTTACTGCCACAGTCTCACAGCTCCAGTGACCTGGGTTCGGTTCTGTTTACTGCCACAGCCTCACAGCTCCAGTGACCTGGGTTCGGTTCTGTTTACTGCCGCAACCTCACAGCTCCAGTGACCTGGGTTCGGTTCTGTTTACTGCCGCAACCTCACAGCTCCAGTGACCCGGGTTCGGTTCTGTTTACTGCCACAGTCTCACAGCTCCAGTGTCCCGGGTTCAGTTCTGTTTACTGCCACAGTCTCACAGCTCCAGTGACCTGGGTTCGGTTCTGTTTACTGCCGCAACCTCACAGCTCCAGTGACCTGGGTTCGGTTCTGTTTACTGCCACAGTCTCACAGCTCCAGTGTCGCGGGTTCAGTTCTGTTTACTGCCACAGACTCACAGCTCCAGTGACCCGGGTTCGGTTCTGTTTACTGCCACAGTCTCACAGCTCCAGTGTCCCGGGTTCGGTTCTGTTTACTGCCACAGTCTCACAGCTCCAGTGTCCCGGGTTCGGTTCTGTTTACTGCCACAGTCTCACAGCTCCAGTGACCCGGGTTCAGTTCTGTTTACTGCCACAGTCTCACAGCTCCAGTGTCCCGGGTTCGGTTCTGTTCACTGTCACAGTCTCACAGCTCCAGTGACCCGGGTTCAGTTCTGTTTACTGCCACAGTCTCACAGCTCCAGTGTCCCGGGTTCGGTTCTGTTTACTGCCACAGTCTCACAGCTCCAGTGACCTGGGTTCGGTTCTGTTTACTGCCACAGTCTCACAGCTCCAGTGACCTGGGTTCGGTTCTGTTTACTGCCACAGTCTCACAGCTCCAGTGACCCGGGTTCAGTCCTGTTTACTGCCACAGTCTCACAGCTCCAGTGTCCCGGGTTCGGTTCTGTTTCCTGCCACAGTCTCACAGCTCCAGTGACCTGGGTTCGGTTCTGTTTACTGCCACAGTCTCACAGCTCCAGTGACCTGGGTTCGGTTCTGTTTACTGCCACAGTCTCACAGCTCCAGTGACCTGGGTGTGGTTCTGTTTACTGTCACAGTCTCACAGCTCCAGTGACCCGGGTTCAGTTCTGTTTACTGCCACAGTCTCACAGCTCCAGTGTCCCGGGTTCGGTTCTGTTTACTGCCACAGTCTCACAGCTCCAGTGACCTGGGTTCGGTTCTGTTTACTGCCACAGTCTCACAGCTCCAGTCACCTGGGTTCGGTTCTGTTTACTGCCACAGTCTCACAGCTCCAGTGACCCGGGTTCAGTTCTGTTTACTGCCACAGTCTCACAGCTCCAGTGTCCCGGGTTCGGTTCTGTTTACTGCCACAGTCTCACAGCTCCAGTGACCCGGGTTCAGTTCTGTTTACTGCCACAGTCTCACAGCTCCAGTGTCCCGGGTTCGGTTCTGTTTACTGCCACAGTCTCACAGCTCCAGTGACCTGGGTTCGGTTCTGTTTACTGCCACAGTCTCACAGCTCCAGTGACCCGGGTTCGGTTCTGTTTACTGCCACAGTCTCACAGCTCCAGTGTCCTGGGTTCGGTTCTGTTTTCTGCCACAGTCTCACAGCTCCAGTGTCCCGGGTTCAGTTCTGTTTACTGCCACAGTCTCACAGCTCCAGTGTCCCGTGTTCCGTTCTGTTTACTGCCACAGTCTCACAGCTCCAGTGACCTGGGTTCGGTTCTGTTCACTGCCACAGTCTCACAGCTCCAGTGTCCCGGGTTCGGTTCTGTTTACTGCCACAGTCTCACAGCTCGAGTGACCCGGGTTCAGTTCTGTTTACTGCCACAGTCTCACAGCTCCAGTGTCCCGGGTTCGGTTCTGTTTACTGCCACAGTCTCACAGCTCCAGTGACCTGGGTTCGGTTCTGTTTACTGCCACAGTCTCACAGCTCCAGTGACCCGGGTTCGGTTCTGTATACTGCCACAGTCTCACAGCTCCAGTGTCCTGGGTTCGGTTCTGTTTACTGCCACAGTCTCACAGCTCCAGTGTCCCGGGTTCAGTTCTGTTTACTGCCACAGTCTCACAGCTCCAGTGTCCCGGGTTCGGTTCTGTTTACTGCCACAGGCTCACAGCTCCAGTGTCCTGGGTTCGGTTCTGGGGACTGCCACAGTCTCACAGCTCCAGTGACCCGGGTTCGGTTCTGTTTACTGCCACAGTCTCACAGCTCCAGTGTCCCGGGTTCAGTTCTGTTTACTGCCACAGTCTCACAGCTCCAGTGACCCGGGTTCGGTTCTGTTTACTGCCACAGTCTCACAGCTCCAGTGTCCCGGGTTCGGTTCTGTTTACTGCCACAGTCTCACAGCTCCAGTGTCCCGGGTTCGGTTCTGTTTACTGCCACAGTCTCACAGCTCCAGTGACCCGGGTTCGGTTCTGTTTACTGCCACAGTCTCACAGCTCCAGTGTCCCGGGTTCAGTTCTGTTTACTGCCACAGTCTCACAGCTCCAGTGTCCCGGGTTCGGTTCTGTTTACTGCCACAGTCTCACAGCTCCAGTGACCCGGTTTCGGTTCTGTTTACTGCCACAGTCTCACAGCTCCAGTGTCCTGGGTTCGGTTCTGTTTACTGCCACAGCCTCACAGCTCCAGTGACCCGGGTTCGGTTCTGCTTACTGCCACAGTCTCACAGCTCCAGTGACCCGGGTTCGGTTCTGTTTACTGCCACAGTCTCACAGCTCCAGTGACCCGGGTTCAATTCTGTTTACTGCCACAGTCTCACAGCTCCAGTGACATGGGTTCGGTTCTGATGACTGCCACAGTCTCACAGCTCCAGTGACCCGGGTTCGGTTCTGCTTACTGCCACAGTCTCACAGCTCCAGTGACCCGGGTTCGGTTCTGTTTACTGCCACAGTCTCACAGCTCCAGTGACCCGAGTTCGGTTCTGTTTACTGCCACAGTCTCACAGCTCCAGTGTCCCGGGTTCGGTTCTGTTTACTGCCACAGTCTCACAGCTCCAGTGACCTGGGTTCGGTTCTGTTTACTGCCACAGTCTCACAGCTCCAGTGTCCCGGGTTCGGTTCTGTTTACTGCCACAGTCTCACAGCTCCAGTGACCCGGGTTCAGTTCTGTTTACTGCCACAGTCTCACAGCTCCAGTGTCCCGGGTCCGGTTCTGTTTACTGTCACAGTCTCACAGCTCCAGTGTCCCGGGTTCGGTTCTGTTTACTGCCACAGTCTCACAGCTCCAGTGACCCGGGTTCGGTTCTGTTTACTTCCATAGTCTCACAGCTCCAGTGTCCCGGGTTCAGTTCTGTTTACTGCCACAGTCTCACAGCTCCAGTGTCCCGGGTTCGGTTCTGTTTACTGCCACAGTCTCACAGCTCCAGTGACCCGGTTTCGGTTCTGTTTACTGCCACAGTCTCACAGCTCCAGTGACCTGGGTTCGGTTCTGTTTACTGCCACAGTCTCACAGCTCCAGTGTCCCGGGTTCGGTTCTGTTTACTGCCACAGTCTCACAGCTCCAGTGACCCGGGTTCGGTTCTGTTTACTGCCACAGTCTCACAGCTCCAGTGACCCAGGTTCGGTTCTGTTTACTGCCACAGTCTCACAGCTCCAGTGACCTGGGTTCGGTTCTGTTTACTGCCACAGTCTCACAGCTCCAGTGACCTGGGTTCGGTTCTGTTTACTGCCACAGTCTCACAGCTCCAGTGACCCGGGTTCGGTTCTGTTTACTGCCACAGTCTCACAGCTCCAGTGACCTGGGTTCGGTTCTGTTTACTGCCACAGTCTCACAGCTCCAGTGTCCCGGGTTCGGTTCTGTTTACTGCCACAGTCTCACAGCTCCAGTGACCCGGGTTCAGTTCTGTTTACTGCCACAGTCTCACAGCTCCAGTGTCCCGGGTTCGGTTCTGTTTACTGTCACAGTCTCACAGCTCCAGTGACCCGGGTTCAGTTCTGTTTACTGCCACAGTCTCACAGCTCCAGTGTCCCGGATTCGGTTCTGTTTACTGCCACAGTCTCACAGCTCCAGTGACCCGGGTTCGGTTCTGTTTACTGCCACAGTCTCACAGCTCCAGTGTCCCGGGTTCAGTTCTGTTTACTGCCACAGTCTCACAGCTCCAGTGTCCCGGGTTCGGTTCTGTTTACTGCCACAGTCTCACAGCTCCAGTGACCCGGTTTCGGTTCTGTTTACTGCCACAGTCTCACAGCTCCAGTGTCCTGGGTTCGGTTCTGTTTACTGCCACAGCCTCACAGCTCCAGTGACCCGGGTTCGGTTCTGTTTACTGCCACAGTCTCACAGCTCCAGTGACCCGGGTTCGGTTCTGTTTACTGCCACAGTCTCACAGCTCCAGTGTCCCGGGTTCGGTTCTGTTTCCTGCCAGAGTCTCACAGCTCCAGTGACCCGGGTTCGGTTCTGTTTACTGCCACAGTCTCACAGATCCAGTGTCCCGGGTTCGGTTCTGTTTACTGCCACAGTCTCACAGCTCCAGTGACCTGGGTTCGGTTCTGTTTACTGCCACAGTCTCACAGCTCCAGTGTCCCGGGTTCGGTTCTGTTTACTGCCACAGTCTCACAGCTCCAGTGACCCGGGTTCGGTTCTGTTTACTGCCACAGTCTCACAGCTCCAGTGTCCCGGGTTCGGTTCTGTGTACTGCCACAGTCTCACCGCTCCAGTGACCCGGGTTCGGTTCTGTTTACTGCCACAGCCTCACAGCTCCAGTGTCCCGGGTTCGGTTCTGTTTACTGCCACAGTCTCACAGCTCCAGTGACCTGGGTTCGGTTCTGTTTACTGCCACAGTCTCACAGCTCCAGTGACCTGGGTTCGGTTCTGTTTACTGCCACAGTCTCACAGCTCCAGTGTCCCGGGTTCGGTTCTGTTTACTGCCACAGTCTCACAGCTCCAGTGACCCGGGTTCGGTTCTGTTTACTGCCACAGTCTCACAGCTCCAGTGTCCCGGGTTCGGTTCTGTTTACTGTCACAGTCTCACAGCTCCAGTGTCCCGGGTTCGGTTCTGTTTACTGCCACAGTCTCACAGCTCCAGTGACCTGGGTTCGGTTCTGTTTACTGCCACAGTCTCACAGCTCCAGTGACCAGGGTTCGGTTCTGTTTACTGCCACAGTCTCACAGCTCCAGTGACCCGGGTTCGGTTCTGTTTACTGCCACAGTCTCACAGCTCCAGTGTCCCGGGTTCGGTTCTGTTTACTGCCACAGTCTCACAGCTCCAGTGACCTGGGTTCGGTTCTGTTTACTGCCACAGTCTCACAGCTCCAGTGTCCCGGGTTCGGTTCTGTTTACTGCCACAGTCTCACAGCTCCAGTGACCCGGGTTCGGTTCTGTTTACTGCCACAGTCTCACAGCTCCAGTGACCCGGGTTCGTTTCTGTTTACTGCCACAGTCTCACAGCTCCAGTGACCTGGGTTCGGTTCTGTTTACTGCCACAGTCTCACAGCTCCAGTGACCCGGGTTCAGTTCTGTTTACTGCCACAGTCTCACAGCTCCAGTGACCCGGGTTCGGTTCCGTTTACTGCCACAGTCTCACAGCTTCAGTGACCTGGGTTCAGTTCTGTTTACTGCCACAGTTTCACAGCTTCAGTGACCCGGGTTCAGTTCTGTTTTTTGCCACAGTCTCACAGCTCCAGTGACCCGGGTTCAGTTCTGTTTACTGCCACAGTCTCACAGCTTCAGTGACCTGGGTTCAGTTCTGTTTACTGCCACAGTCTCACAGCTCCAGTGACCTGGGTACGGTTCTGTTTACTGCCACAGTCTCACAGCTCCAGGGACCCGGGTTCGGTTCTGTTTACTGCCACAGTCTCACAGCTCCAGTGACATGGGTTCGGTTCTGTTTACTGCCACAGTCTCACAGCTCCAGTGACATGGGTTCGGTTCTGTTTACTGCCACAGTCTCACAGCTCCAGGGACCCGGGTTCGGTTCTGTTTACTGCCACAGTCTCACAGCTCCAGTGACCTGGGTTCGGTTCTGTTTACTGCCACAGTCTCACAGCTCCAGTGACCTGGGTTCGGTTCTGTTTAATGCCACAGTCTCACAGCTCCAGTGACCTGGGTTCGGTTCTGTTTACTGCCACAGTCTCACAGCTCCAGTGTCCCGGGTTCGGTTCTGGGGACTGCCACAGCCTCACAGCTCCAGTGACCTGGGTTCGTTTCTGTTTACTGCCACAGTCTCACAGCTTCAGTGACCTGGGTTCGGTTCTGGGGACAGCCACAGCCTCACAGCTCCAGTGTCCTGGGTTCGGTTCTGTTTTTTGCCACAGTCTCACAGCTTCAGTAACCCGGGTTCGGTTCTGTTTACTGCCACAGTCTCACAGCTCCAGTGACCTGGGTTCGGTTATGTTTACTGCCACAGCCTCACAGCTCCAGTGTCCTGGGTTCGGTTCTGTTTACTGCCACAGTCTCACAGCTCCAGTGAGCTGGGTTCGGTTCTGTTTACTGCCACAGTCTCACAGCTCCAGTGACCGGGTTCGGTTCTGTTTACTGCCACAGCCTCACAGCTCCAGTGTCCTGGGTTCAGTTCTGTTTACTGCCACAGTCTCACAGCTCCAGTGATCCGGGTTCGGTTCTGTTTACTGCCACAATCTCACAGCTCCAGTGACCCGGGTTCGGTTCTGCTTACTGCCACAGTCTCACAGCTCCAGTGTCCCGGGTTCGGTTCTGTTTACTGCCACAGTCTCACAGCTCCAGTGACCTGGGTTCGGTTCTGTTTACTGCCACAGTCTCACAGCTCCAGTGACCCGGGTTTGGTTCTGTTTACTGCCACAGTCTCACAGCTCCAGTGACCCGGGTTCAGTTCTGTTTACTGCCACAGTCTCACAGCTCCAGTGACCTGGGTTCGGTTCTGTTTACTGCCACAGTCTCACAGCTCCAGTGACCTGGGTTCGGTTCTGTTTACTGCCACAGTCTCACAGCTCCAGTGACCTGGGTTCGGTTCTGTTTACTGCCACAGTCTCACAGCTCCAGTTACCCGGGTTAAGTTCTGTTTACTGCCACAGTCTCACAGCTTCAGTGACCTGGGTTCAGTTCTGTTTACTGCCACAGTCTCACAGCTCCAGTGACCTGGGTTCGGTTCTGTTTACTGCCACAGTCTCACAGCTCCAGTGACCTGGGTTCGTTTCTGTTTACTGCCACAGTCTCACAGCTCCAGTGACCCGGGTTCAGTTCTGTTTACTGCCACAGTCTCACAGCTCCAGTGTCCCGGGTTCGGTTCTGTTTACTGCCACAGTCTCACAGCTCCAGTGACCTGGGTTCGGTTCTGTTTACTGCCACAGTCTCACAGCTCCAGTGACCTGGGTTCAGTTCTGTTTACTGCCACAGCCTCACAGCTCCAGTGACCTGGGTTCAGTTCTGTTTACTGCAACAGCCTCACAGCTCCAGTGACCTGGGTTCAGTTCTGTTTACTGCCACAGTCTCACAGCTCCAGTGACCTGGGTTCGGTTCTGTTTACTGCCACAGTCTCACAGCTCCCGTGACCTGGGTTCGGTTCTGTTTACTGCCACAGTCTCACAGCTCCAGTGACCTGGGTTCGGTTCTGTTTACTGCCACAGTCTCACAGCTCCAGTGACCTGGGTTCGGTTCTGTTTACTGCCACAGTCTCACAGCTCCAGTGACCCGGGTTCAGTTCTGTTTACTGCCACAGTCTCACAGCTCCAGTGTCCCGGGTTCGGTTCTGTTTACTGCCACAGTCTCACAGCTCCAGTGACCTGGGTTCGGTTATGTTTACTGCCACAGTCTCACAGCTCCAGTGACCCGGGTTCGGTTCTGTTTACTGCCACAGTCTCACAGCTCCAGTGACCCGGGTTCAGTTCTGTTTACTGCCACAGTCTCACAGCTCCAGTGACCTGGGTTCGGTTCTGTTTACTGCCACAGTCTCACAGCTCCAGTGACCTGGGTTCGGTTCTGTTTACTGCCACAGTCTCACAGCTCCAGTGACCCGGGTTCAGTTCTGTTTACTGCCACAGTCTCACAGCTCCAGTGTCCCGGGTTCGGTTCTGTTTACTGCCACTGTCTCACAGCTCCAGTGACCTGGGTTCGGTTCTGTTAACTGCCACAGTCTCACAGCTCCAGTGACCTGGGTTCAGTTCTGTTTACTGCCACAGCCACACAGCTCCAGTGACCTGGGTTCAGTTCTGTTTACTGCCACAGCCTCACAGCTCCAGTGACCCGGGTTCAGTTCTGTTTACTGCCACACTCTCACAGCTCCAGTGACCCGGGTTCGGTTCTGTTTACTGCCACAGTCTCACAGCTCCAGTGACCTGAGTTCGGTTCTGTTTACTGCCACAGTCTCAGAGCTCCAGTGACCCGGGTTCGGTTCTGTTTACTGCCACAGTCTCACAGCTCCAGTGACCTGAGTTCGGTTCTGTTTACTGCCACAGCCTCACAGCTCCAGTGTCCTGGGTTCGGTTCTGGGGACTGCCACAGTCTCACAGCTCAAGTGTCCCGGGTTCGGTTCTGTTTACTGCCACAGTCTCACAGCTCCAGTGTCCCGGGTTCGGTTCTGTTTACTGCCACAGTCTCACAGCTCCAGTGACCCGGGTTCGGTTCTGTTTACTGCCACAGTCTCACAGCTCCAGTGTCCCGGGTTCGGTTCTGTTTACTGCCACAGTCTCACAGCTCCAGTGTCCCGGGTTCGGTTCTGCTTACTGCCACAGTCTCACAGCTTCAGTGACCTGGGTTCGGTTCTGTTTACTGCCACAGTCTCATAGCTCCAGTGACCTGGGTTCGGTTCTGTTTACTGCCACAGTCTCACAGCTCCAGTGTCCCGGGTTCGGTTCTGTTTACTGCCACAGTCTCACAGCTCCAGTGACCTGGGTTCGGTTCTGTTTACTGCCACAGTCTCACAGTTCCAGTGACCCGGGTTCAGTTCTGTTTACTGCCACAGTCTCACAGCTCCAGTGACCCGGGTTCGGTTCTGTTTACTGCCACAGTCTCACAGCTCCAGTGTCCCGGGTTCGGTTCTGTTTACTGCCACAGTCTCACAGCTCCAGTGTCCCGGGTTCGGTTCTGTTCACTGCCACAGTCTCACAGCTTCAGTGACCTGGGTTCGGTTCTGTTTACTGCCACAGTCTCACAGCTCCAGTGTCCCGGGTTCGGTTCTGGGGACTGCCACAGCCTCACAGCTCCAGTGACCTGGGTTCGGTTCTGTTTACTGCCACAGTCTCACAGCTTCAGTGACCTGGGTTCGGTTCTGGGGACTGCCACAGTCTCACAGCTCCAGTGTCCCGGGTTCGGTTCTGTTTACTGCCACAGTCTCACAGCTCCAGTGTCCCGGGTTCGGTTCTGTTTACTGCCACAGTCTCACAGCTCCAGTGACCCGGGTTCGGTTCTGTTTACTGCCACAGTCTCACAGCTCCAGTGTCCCGGGTTCGGTTCTGTTTACTGCCACAGTCTCACAGCTCCAGTGTCCCGGGTTCGGTTCTGTTTACTGCCACAGTCTCACAGCTGCAGTGATCTGGGTTCGGTTCTGTTTACTGCCACAGTCTCACAGCTCCAGTGACCTGGGTTCGGTTCTGTTTACTGCCACAGTCTCACAGCTCCAGTGTCCCGGGTTCGGTTCTGTTTACTGCCACAGTCTCACAGCTCCAGTGACCTGGGTTCGGTTCTGTTTACTGCCACAGTCTCACAGCTCCAGTGACCCGGGTTCAGTTCTGTTTACTGCCACAGTCTCACAGCTCCAGTGACCCGGGTTCGGTTCTGTTTACTGCCACAGTCTCACAGCTCCAGTGTCCCGGGTTCGGTTCTGTTTACTGCCACAGTCTCACAGCTCCAGTGACCTGGGTTCGGTTCTGTTTACTGCCACAGTCTCACAGCTCCAGTGTTCCGGGTTCGGTTCTGTTCACTGCCACAGTCTCACAGCTTCAGTGACCTGGGTTCGGTTCTGTTTACTGCCACAGTCTCACAGCTCCAGTGTCCCGGGTTCGGTTCTGGGGAGTGCCACAGCCTCACAGCTCCAGTGACCTGGGTTCGGTTCTGTTTACTGCCACAGTCTCACAGCTTCAGTGACCTGGGTTCGGTTCTGGGGACAGCCACAGCCTCACAGCTCCAGTGACCCGGGTTCGGTTCCGTTTTTTGCCACAGTCTCACAGCTTCAGTGACCCGGGTTCGGTTCTGTTTACTGCCACAGCCTCACAGCTCCAGTGTCCTGGGTTCGGTTCTGTTTACTGCCACAGCCTCACAGCTCCAGTGTCCTGGGTTCGGTTCTGTTTACTGCCACAGTCTCACAGCTCCAGTGACCTGGGTTTGGTTCTGTTTACTGCCACAGTCTCACAGCTCCAGTGTCCCGGGTTCGGTTCTGTTTACTGCCACAGTCTCACAGCTCCAGTGACCCGGGTTCAGTTCTGTTTACTGCCACAGTCTCACAGCTCCAGTGTCCCGGGTCCGGTTCTGTTTACTGTCACAGTCTCACAGCTCCAGTGTCCCGGGTTCGGTTCTGTTTACTGCCACAGTCTCACAGCTCCAGTGACCCGGGTTCGGTTCTGTTTACTTCCACAGTCTCACAGCTCCAGTGTCCCGGGTTCAGTTCTGTTTACTGCCACAGTCTCACAGCTCCAGTGTCCCGGGTTCGGTTCTGTTTACTGCCACAGTCTCACAGCTCCAGTGACCTGGGTTCAGTTCTGTTTACTGCCACAGTCTCACAGCTCCAGTGACCCGGTTTCGGTTCTGTTTACTGCCACAGTCTCACAGCTCCAGTGACCTGGGTTCGGTTCTGTTTACTGCCACAGTCTCACAGCTCCAGTGTCCCGGGTTCGGTTCTGTTTACTGCCACAGTCTCACAGCTCCAGTGACCCGGGTTCGGTTCTGTTTACTGCCACAGTCTCACAGCTCCAGTGACCCAGGTTCGGTTCTGTTTACTGCCACAGTCTCACAGCTCCAGTGACCTGGGTTCGGTTCTGTTTACTGCCACAGTCTCACAGCTCCAGTGTCCCGGGTTCGGTTCTGTTTACTGCCACAGTCTCACAGCTCCAGTGTCCCGGGTTCGGTTCTGTTTACTGCCACAGTCTCACAGCTCCAGTGACCTGGGTTCGGTTCTGTTTACTGCCACAGTCTCACAGCTCCAGTGTCCCGGGTTCGGTTCTGTTTACTGCCACAGTCTCACAGCTCCAGTGACCCGGGTTCAGTTCTGTTTACTGCCACAGTCTCACAGCTCCAGTGTCCCGGGTTCGGTTCTGTTTACTGTCACAGTCTCACAGCTCCAGTGACCCGGGTTCAGTTCTGTTTACTGCCACAGTCTCACAGCTCCAGTGTCCCGGGTTCGGTTCTGTTTACTGCCACAGTCTCACAGCTCCAGTGACCCGGGTTCGGTTCTGTTTACTGCCACAGTCTCACAGCTCCAGTGTCCCGGGTTCAGTTCTGTTTACTGCCACAGTCTCACAGCTCCAGTGACCTGGGTTCGGTTCTGTTTACTGCCACAGTCTCACAGCTCCAGTGTCCCGGGTTCGGTTCTGTTTACTGCCACAGTCTCACAGCTCCAGTGTCCCTGGTTCGGTTCTGTTTACTGCCACAGTCTCACAGCTCCAGTGACCTGGGTTCGGTTCTGTTTACTGCCACAGTCTCACAGCTCCAGTGTCCCGGGTTCGGTTCTGTTTACTGCCACAGTCTCACAGCTCCAGTGACCCGGGTTCAGTTCTGTTTACTGCCACAGTCTCACAGCTCCAGTGTCCCGGGTTCGGTTCTGTTTACTGTCACAGTCTCACAGCTCCAGTGACCCGGGTTCAGTTCTGTTTACTGCCACAGTCTCACAGCTCCAGTGTCCCGGGTTCGGTTCTGTTTACTGCCACAGTCTCACAGCTCCAGTGACCCGGGTTCGGTTCTGTTTACTGCCACAGTCTCACAGCTCCAGTGTCCCGGGTTCGGTTCTGTTTACTGCCACAGTCTCACAGCTCCAGTGTCCCGGGTTCGGTTCTGTTTACTGCCACAGTCTCACAGCTCCAGTGACCCGGTTTCGGTTCTGTTTACTGCCACAGTCTCACAGCTGCAGTGTCCTGGGTTCGGTTCTGTTTACTGCCACAGCCTCACAGCTCCAGTGACCCGGGTTCGGTTCTGTTTACTGCCACAGACTCACAGCTCCAGTGACCCGGGTTCGGTTCTGTTTACTGCCACAGTCTCACAGCTCCAGTGTCCCGGGTTCGGTTCTGTTTACTGCCAGAGTCTCACAGCTCCAGTGACCCGGGTTCGGTTCTGTTTACTGCCACAGTCTCACAGATCCAGTGTCCCGGGTTCGGTTCTGTTTACTGCCACAGTCTCACAGCTCCAGTGACCTGGGTTCGGTTCTGTTTACTGCCACAGTCTCACAGCTCCAGTGTCCCGGGTTCGGTTCTGTTTACTGCCACAGTCTCACAGCTCCAGTGACCCGGGTTCGGTTCCGTTTACTGCCACAGTCTCACAGCTCCAGTGTCCCGGGTTCGGTTCTGTGTACTGC
Organism: Heterodontus francisci; assembly: GCF_036365525.1. Lineage (NCBI taxonomy): Eukaryota > Metazoa > Chordata > Chondrichthyes > Heterodontiformes > Heterodontidae > Heterodontus > Heterodontus francisci. The sequence continues at coordinate 872,648 of NW_027140443.1, read as the reverse complement.
CACAGTCTCACCGCTCCAGTGACCCGGGTTCGGTTCTGTTTACTGCCACAGTCTCACAGCTCCAGTGTCCCGGGTTCGGTTCTGTTTACTGCCACAGCCTCACAGCTCCAGTGTCCCGGGTTCGGTTCTGTTTACTGCCACAGTCTCACCGCTCCAGTGACCCGGGTTCGGTTCTGTTTACTGCCACAGTCTCACAGCTCCAGTGTCCCGGGTTCGGTTCTGTGTACTGCCACAGTCTCACCGCTCCAGTGACCCGGGTTCGGTTCTGTTTACTGCCACAGTCTCACAGCTCCAGTGTCCCGGGTTCGGTTCTGTTTACTGCCACAGCCTCACAGCTCCAGTGTCCCGGGTTCGGTTCTGTTTACTGCCACAGTCTCACAGCTCCAGTGACCTGGGTTCGGTTCTGTTTACTGCCACAGTCTCACAGCTCCAGTGACCTGGGTTCGGTTCTGTTTACTGCCACAGTCTCACAGCTCCAGTGTCCCGGGTTCGGTTCTGTTTACTGCCACAGTCTCACAGCTCCAGTGACCCGGGTTCGGTTCTGTTTACTGCCACAGTCTCACAGCTCCAGTGTCCCGGGTTCGGTTCTGTTTACTGTCACAGTCTCACAGCTCCAGTGTCCCGGGTTCGGTTCTGTTTACTGCCACAGTCTCACAGCTCCAGTGTCCCGGGTTCGGTTCTGTTTACTGCCACAGTCTCACAGCTCCAGTGTCCCGGGTTCGGTTCTGTTTACTGTCACAGTCTCACAGCTCCAGTGTCCCGGGTTCGGTTCTGTTTACTGCCACAGTCTCACAGCTCCAGTGTCCCGGGTTCGGTTCTGTTTACTGTCACAGTCTCACAGCTCCAGTGTCCCGGGTTCGGTTCTGTTTACTGCCACAGTCTCACAGCTCCAGTGACCAGGGTTCGGTTCTGTTTACTGCCACAGTCTCACAGCTCCAGTGACCTGGGTTCGGTTCTGTTTACTGCCACAGTCTCACAGCTCCAGTGTCCCGGGTTCGGTTCTGTTTACTGCCACAGTCTCACAGCTCCAGTGACCCGGGTTCGGTTCTGTTTACTGCCACAGTCTCACAGCTCCAGTGACCTGGGTTCGGTTCTGTTTACTGCCACAGTCTCACAGCTCCAGTGACCCGGGTTCAGTTCTGTTTACTGCCACAGTCTCACAGCTCCAGTGACATGGGTTCGGTTCTGTTTACTGCCACAGTCTCACAGCTCCAGTGACCCGGGTTCGGTTCCGTTTACTGCCACAGTCTCACAGCTTCAGTGACCTGGGTTCAGTTCTGTTTACTGCCACAGTTTCACAGCTTCAGTGACCCGGGTTCAGTTCTGTTTTTTGCCACAGTCTCACAGCTCCAGTGACCCGGGTTCAGTTCTGTTTACTGCCACAGTCTCACAGCTTCAGTGACCTGGGTTCGGTTCTGTTTACTGCCACAGCCTCACAGCTCCAGTGACATGGGTTCGGTTCTGTTTACTGCCACAGTCTCACAGCTCCAGGGACCCGGGTTCGGTTCTGTTTACTGCCACAGTCTCACAGCTCCAGTGACCTGGGTTCGGTTCTGTTTACTGCCACAGTCTCACAGCTCCAGTGACCTGGGTTCGGTTCTGTTTAATGCCACAGTCTCACAGCTCCAGTGACCTGGGTTCGGTTCTGTTTACTGCCACAGTCTCACAGCTCCCGTGACCTGGGTTCGGTTCTGTTTACTGCCACAGTCTCACAGCTCCAGTGGCCTGGGTTCGGTTCTGTTTACTGCCACAGTCTCACAGCTCCAGTGTCCCGGGTTCGGTTCTGGGGACTGCCACAGCCTCACAGCTCCAGTGACCTGGGTTCGGTTCTGTTTACTGTCACAGTCTCACAGCTCCAGTGACCCGGGTTCAGTTCTGTTTACTGCCACAGTCTCACAGCTCCAGTGTCCCGGGTTCGGTTCTGTTTACTGCCACAGTCTCACAGCTCCAGTGACCCGGGTTCGGTTCTGTTTACTGCCACAGTCTCACAGCTCCAGTGTCCCGGGTTCAGTTCTGTTTACTGCCACAGTCTCACAGCTCCAGTGTCCCGGGTTCGGTTCTGTTTACTGCCACAGTCTCACAGCTCCAGTGACCCGGTTTCGGTTCTGTTTACTGCCACAGTCTCACAGCTCCAGTGTCCTGGGTTCGGTTCTGTTTACTGCCACAGCCTCACAGCTCCAGTGTCCTGGGTTGGGTTCTGTTTACTGCCACAGCCTCACAGCTCCGGTGACCCGGGTTCGGTTCTGTTTACTGCCACAGCCTCACAGCTCCAGTGTCCCGGGTTCGGTTCTGTTTACTGCCACAGTCTCACAGCTCCAGTGTCCCGGGTTCGGTTCTGTTTACTGCCACAGTCTCACAGCTCCAGTGACCTGGGTTCGGTTCTGTTTACTGCCACAGTCTCACAGTTCCAGTGACCCGGGTTCAGTTCTGTTTACTGCCACAGTCTCACAGCTCCAGTGTCCCGGGTTCGGTTCTGTTCACTGCCACAGTCTCACAGCTTCAGTGACCCGGGTTCGGTTCTGTTTACTGCCACAGTCTCACAGCTCCAGTGTCCCGGGTTCGGTTCTGGGGACTGCCACAGCCTCACAGCTCCAGTGACCTGGGATCGGTTCTGTTTACTGCCACAGTCTCACAGCTTCAGTGACCTGGGTTCGGTTCTGGGGACTGCCACAGTCTCACAGCTCCAGTGTCCCGGGTTCGGTTCTGTTTACTGCCACAGTCTCACAGCTCCAGTTTCCCGGGTTCGGTTCTGTTTACTGCCACAGTCTCACAGCTCCAGTGACCCGGGTTCGGTTCTGTTTACTGCCACAGTCTCACAGCTCCAGTGTCCCGGGTTCGGTTCTGTTTACTGCCACAGTCTCACAGCTCCAGTGTCCCGGGTTCGGTTCTGTTTACTGCCACAGTCTCACAGCTGCAGTGATCTGGGTTCGGTTCTGTTTACTGCCACAGTCTCACAGCTCCAGTGACCTGGGTTCGGTTCTGTTTACTGCCACAGTCTCACAGCTCCAGTGTCCCGGGTTCGGTTCTGTTTACTGCCACAGTCTCACAGCTCCAGTGACCTGGGTTCGGTTCTGTTTACTGCCACAGTCTCACAGCTCCAGTGACCCGGGTTCAGTTCTGTTTACTGCCACAGTCTCACAGCTCCAGTGACCCGGGTTCGGTTCTGTTTACTGCCACAGTCTCACAGCTCCAGTGTCCCGGGTTCGGTTCTGTTTACTGCCACAGTCTCACAGCTCCAGTGACCTGGGTTCGGTTCTGTTTACTGCCACAGTCTCACAGCTCCAGTGTTCCGGGTTCGGTTCTGTTCACTGCCACAGTCTCACAGCTTCAGTGACCTGGGTTCGGTTCTGTTTACTGCCACAGTCTCACAGCTCCAGTGTCCCGGGTTCGGTTCTGGGGAGTGCCACAGCCTCACAGCTCCAGTGACCTGGGTTCGGTTCTGTTTACTGCCACAGTCTCACAGCTTCAGTGACCTGGGTTCGGTTCTGGGGACAGCCACAGCCTCACAGCTCCAGTGTCCTGGGTTCGGTTCCGTTTTTTGCCACAGTCTCACAGCTTCAGTGACCCGGGTTCGGTTCTGTTTACTGCCACAGCCTCACAGCTCCAGTGTCCTGGGTTCGGTTCTGTTTACTGCCACAGCCTCACAGCTCCAGTGTCCTGGGTTCGGTTCTGTTTACTGCCACAGTCTCACAGCTCCAGTGACCTGGGCTTGGTTCTGTTTACTGCCACAGTCTCACAGCTCCAGTGTCCCGGGTTCGGTTCTGTTTACTGCCACAGTCTCACAGCTCCAGTGACCCGGGTTCAGTTCTGTTTACTGCCACAGTCTCACAGCTCCAGTGTCCCGGGTCCGGTTCTGTTTACTGTCACAGTCTCACAGTTCCAGTGTCCCGGGTTCGGTTCTGTTTACTGCCACAGTCTCACAGCTCCAGTGACCCGGGTTCGGTTCTGTTTACTTCCACAGTCTCACAGCTCCAGTGTCCCGGGTTCAGTTCTGTTTACTGCCACAGTCTCACAGCTCCAGTGTCCCGGGTTCGGTTCTGTTTACTGCCACAGTCTCACAGCTCCAGTGACCTGGGATCAGTTCTGTTTACTGCCACAGTCTCACAGCTCCAGTGACCCGGTTTCGGTTCTGTTTACTGCCACAGTCTCACAGCTCCAGTGACCTGGGTTCGGTTCTGTTTACTGCCACAGTCTCACAGCTCCAGTGTCCCGGGTTCGCTTCTGTTTACTGCCACAGTCTCACAGCTCCAGTGACCCGGGTTCGGTTCTGTTTACTGCCACAGTCTCACAGCTCCAGTGACCCAGGTTCGGTTCTGTTTACTGCCACAGTCTCACAGCTCCAGTGACCTGGGTTCGGTTCTGTTTACTGCCACAGTCTCACAGCTCCAGTGTCCCGGGTTCGGTTCTGTTTACTGCCACAGTCTCACAGCTCCAGTGTCCCGGGTTCGGTTCTGTTTACTGCCACAGTCTCACAGCTCCAGTGACCTGGGTTCGGTTCTGTTTACTGCCACAGTCTCACAGCTCCAGTGTCCCGGGTTCGGTTCTGTTTACTGCCACAGTCTCACAGCTCCAGTGACCCGGGTTCAGTTCTGTTTACTGCCACAGTCTCACAGCTCCAGTGTCCCGGGTTCGGTTCTGTTTACTGTCACAGTCTCACAGCTCCAGTGACCCGGGTTCAGTTCTGTTTACTGCCACAGTCTCACAGCTCCAGTGTCCCGGGTTCGGTTCTGTTTACTGCCACAGTCTCACAGCTCCAGTGACCCGGGTTCGGTTCTGTTTACTGCCACAGTCTCACAGCTCCAGTGTCCCGGGTTCAGTTCTGTTCACTGCCACAGTCTCACAGCTCCAGTGACCTGGGTTCGGTTCTGTTTACTGCCACAGTCTCACAGCTCCAGTGTCCCGGGTTCGGTTCTGTTTACTGCCACAGTCTCACAGCTCCAGAGACCCGTGTTCGGTTCTGTTTACTGCCACAGTCTCACAGCTCCAGTGTCCCGGGTTCAGTTCTGTTTACTGCCACAGTCTCACAGCTCCAGTGTCCCGGGTTCGGTTCTGTTTACTGTCACAGTCTCACAGCTCCAGTGACCCGGGTTCAGTTCTGTTTACTGCCACAGTCTCACAGCTCCAGTGTCCCGGGTTCGGTTCTGTTTACTGCCACAGTCTCACAGCTCCAGTGACCCGGGTTCGGTTCTGTTTACTGCCACAGTCTCACAGCTCCAGTGTCCCGGGTTCAGTTCTGTTTACTGCCACAGTCTCACAGCTCCAGTGTCCCGGGTTCGGTTCTGTTTACTGCCACAGTCTCACAGCTCCAGAGTCCTGGGTTCGGTTCTGTTTACTGCCACAGCCTCACAGCTCCAGTGACCCGGGTTCGGTTCTGTTTACTGCCACAGACTCACAGCTCCAGTGACCCGGGTTCGGTTCTGTTTACTGCCACAGTCTCACAGCTCCAGTGTCCCGGGTTCGGTTCTGTTTACTGCCAGAGTCTCACAGCTCCAGTGACCCGGGTTCGGTTCTGTTTACTGCCACAGTCTCACAGATCCAGTGTCCCGGGTTCGGTTCTGTTACCTGCCACAGTCTCACAGCTCCAGTGACCTGGGTTCGGTTCTGTTTACTGCCACAGTCTCACAGCTCCAGTGTCCCGGGTTCGGTTCTGTTTACTGCCACAGTCTCACAGCTCCAGTGACCCGGGTTCGGTTCCGTTTACTGCCACAGTCTCACAGCTCCAGTGTCCCTGGTTCGGTTCTGTGTACTGCCACAGTCTCACCGCTCCAGTGACCCGGGTTCGGTTCTGTTTACTGCCACAGTCTCACAGCTCCAGTGTCCCGGGTTCGGTTCTGTTTACTGCCACAGCCTCACAGCTCCAGTGTCCCGGGTTCGGTTCTGTTTACTGCCACAGTCTCACCGCTCCAGTGACCCGGGTTCGGTTCTGTTTACTGCCACAGTCTCACAGCTCCAGTGTCCCGGGTTCGGTTCTGTGTACTGCCACAGTCTCACCGCTCCAGTGACCCGGGTTCGGTTCTGTTTACTGCCACAGTCTCACAGCTCCAGTGTCCCGGGTTCGGTTCTGTTTACTGCCACAGCCTCACAGCTCCAGTGTCCCGGGTTCGGTTCTGTTTACTGCCACAGTCTCACAGCTCCAGTGACCTGGGTTCGGTTCTGTTTACTGCCACAGTCTCACAGCTCCAGTGACCTGGGTTCGGTTCTGTTTACTGCCACAGTCTCACAGCTCCAGTGTCCCGGGTTCGGTTCTGTTTACTGCCACAGTCTCACAGCTCCAGTGACCCGGGTTCGGTTCTGTTTACTGCCACAGTCTCACAGCTCCAGTGTCCCGGGTTCGGTTCTGTTTACTGTCACAGTCTCACAGCTCCAGTGTCCCGGGTTCGGTTCTGTTTACTGCCACAGTCTCACAGCTCCAGTGACCTGGGTTCGGTTCTATTTACTGCCACAGTCTCACAGCTCCAGTGACCAGGGTTCGGTTCTGTTTACTGCCACAGTCTCACAGCTCCAGTGACCTGGGTTCGGTTCTGTTTACTGCCACAGTCTCACAGCTCCAGTGTCCCGGGTTCGGTTCTGTTTACTGCCACAGTCTCACAGCTCCAGTGACCCGGGTTCGGTTCTGTTTACTGCCACAGTCTCACAGCTCCAGTGACCTGGGTTCGGTTCTGTTTACTGCCACAGTCTCACAGCTCCAGTGACCCGGGTTCAGTTCTGTTTACTGCCACAGTCTCACAGCTCCAGTGACATGGGTTCGGTTCTGTTTACTGCCACAGTCTCACAGCTCCAGTGACCCGGGTTCGGTTCCGTTTACTGCCACAGTCTCACAGCTTCAGTGACCTGGGTTCAGTTCTGTTTACTGCCACAGTTTCACAGCTTCAGTGACCCGGGTTCAGTTCTGTTTTTTGCCACAGTCTCACAGCTCCAGTGACCCGGGTTCAGTTCTGTTTACTGCCACAGTCTCACAGCTTCAGTGACCTGGGTTCGGTTCTGTTTACTGCCACAGCCTCACAGCTCCAGTGACATGGGTTCGGTTCTGTTTACTGCCACAGTCTCACAGCTCCAGGGACCCGGGTTCGGTTCTGTTTACTGCCACAGTCTCACAGCTCCAGTGACCTGGGTTCGGTTCTGTTTACTGCCACAGTCTCACAGCTCCAGTGACCTGGGTTCGGTTCTGTTTAATGCCACAGTCTCACAGCTCCAGTGACCTGGGTTCGGTTCTGTTTACTGCCACAGTCTCACAGCTCCCGTGACCTGGGTTCGGTTCTGTTTACTGCCACAGTCTCACAGCTCCAGTGGCCTGGGTTCGGTTCTGTTTACTGCCACAGTCTCACAGCTCCAGTGTCCCGGGTTCGGTTCTGGGGACTGCCACAGCCTCACAGCTCCAGTGACCTGGGTTCGGTTCTGTTTACTGTCACAGTCTCACAGCTCCAGTGACCCGGGTTCAGTTCTGTTTACTGCCACAGTCTCACAGCTCCAGTGTCCCGGGTTCGGTTCTGTTTACTGCCACAGTCTCACAGCTCCAGTGACCCGGGTTCGGTTCTGTTTACTGCCACAGTCTCACAGCTCCAGTGTCCCGGGTTCAGTTCTGTTTACTGCCACAGTCTCACAGCTCCAGTGTCCCGGGTTCGGTTCTGTTTACTGCCACAGTCTCACAGCTCCAGTGACCCGGTTTCGGTTCTGTTTACTGCCACAGTCTCACAGCTCCAGTGTCCTGGGTTCGGTTCTGTTTACTGCCACAGCCTCACAGCTCCAGTGTCCTGGGTTCGGTTCTGTTTACTGCCACAGCCTCACAGCTCCAGTGACCCGGGTTCGGTTCTGTTTACTGCCACAGCCTCACAGCTCCAGTGTCCCGGGTTCGGTTCTGTTTACTGCCACAGTCTCACAGCTCCAGTGACCTGGGTTCGGTGCTGTTTACTGCCACAGTCTCACAGCTCCAGTGTCCCGGGTTCGGTTCTGTTTACTGCCACAGTCTCACAGCTCCAGTGACCCGGGTTCGGTTCTGTTTACTGCCACAGTCTCACAGCTCCAGTGTCCCGGGTTCGGTTCTGTGTACTGCCACAGTCTCACCGCTCCAGTGACCCGGGTTCGGTTCTGTTTACTGCCACAGCCTCACAGCTCCATTGTCCCGGGTTCGGTTCTGTTTACTGCCACAGTCTCACAGCTCCAGTGACCTGGGTTCGGTTCTGTTTACTGCCACAGTCTCACAGCTCCAGTGACCTGGGTTCGGTTCTGTTTACTGCCACAGTCTCACAGCTCCAGTGACCTGGGTTCGGTTCTGTTTACTGCCACAGTCTCACAGCTCCAGTGTCCCGGGTTCGGTTCTGTTTACTGCCACAGTCTCACAGCTCCAGTGACCCGGGTTCGGTTCTGTTTACTGCCACAGTCTCACAGCTCCAATGTCCCGGGTTCGGTTCTGTTTACTGTCACAGTCTCACAGCTCCAGTGTCCCGGGTTCGGTTCTGTTTACTGCCACAGTCTCACAGCTCCAGTGACCTGGGTTCGGTTCTGTTTACTGCCACAGTCTCACAGCTCCAGTGACCAGGGTTCGGTTCTGTTTACTGCCACAGTCTCACAGCTCCAGTGACCCGGGTTCGGTTCTGTTTACTGCCACAGTCTCACAGCTCCAGTGTCCCGGGTTCGGTTCTGTTTACTGCCACAGTCTCACAGCTCCAGTGACCCGGGTTCGGTTCTGTTTACTGCCACAGTCTCACAGCTCCAGTGACCTGGGTTCGGTTCTGTTTACTGCCACAGTCTCACAGCTCCAGTGACCCGGGTTCAGTTCTGTTTACTGCCACAGTCTCACAGCTCCAGTGACATGGGTTCGGTTCTGTTTACTGCCACAGTCTCACAGCTCCAGTGACCCGGGTTCGGTTCCGTTTACTGCCACAGTCTCACAGCTTCAGTGACCTGGGTTCAGTTCTGTTTACTGCCACAGTTTCACAGCTTCAGTGACCCGGGTTCAGTTCTGTTTTTTGCCACAGTCTCACAGCTCCAGTGACCCGGGTTCAGTTCTGTTTACTGCCACAGTCTCACAGCTTCAGTGACCTGGGTTCAGTTCTGTTTACTGCCACAGTCTCACAGCTCCAGTGTCCCGGGTTCAGTTCTGTTTACTGCCACAGCCTCACAGCTCCAGTGACATGGGTTCGGTTCTGTTTACTGCCACAGTCTCACAGCTCCAGTGACCCGGGTTCGGTTCTGTTTACTGCCACAGTCTCACAGCTCCAGTGTCCCGGGTTCGGTTCTGTTTACTGCCACAGTCTCACAGCTCCAGTGACCTGGGTTCGGTTCTGTTTACTGCCACAGCCTGACAGCTCCAGTGACATGGGTTCGGTTCTGTTTACTGCCACAGTCTCACAGCTCCAGGGACCCGGGTTCGGTTCTGTTTACTGCCACAGTCTCACAGCTCCAGTGACCTGGGTTCGGTTCTGTTTACTGCCACAGTCTCACAGCTCCAGTGACCTGGGTTCGGTTCTGTTTAATGCCACAGTCTCACAGCTCCAGTGACCTGGGTTCGGTTCTGTTTACTGCCACAGTCTCACAGCTCCCGTGACCTGGGTTCGGTTCTGTTTACTGCCACAGTCTCACAGCTCCAGTGACCTGGGTTCGGTTCTGTTTACTGCCACAGTCTCACAGCTCCAGTGTCCCGGGTTCGGTTCTGGGGACTGCCACAGCCTCACAGCTCCAGTGACCTGGGTTCGGTTCTGTTTACTGCCACATTCTCACAGCTTCAGTGACCTGGGTTCGGTTCTGGGGACAGCCACAGCCTCACAGCTCCAGTGACCTGGGTTCAGTTCTGTTTACTGCCACAGTCTCACAGCTTCAGTGACCCGGGTTCGGTTCAGTTTACTGCCACAGCCTCACAGCTCCAGTGTCCTGGGTTCGGTTCTGTTTACTGCCACAGTCTCACAGCTCCAGTGACCCGGGTTCGGTTCTGTTTACTGCCACAGTCTCACAGCTCCAGTGTCCCGGGTTCGGTTCTGTTTACTGCCACAGTCTCACAGCTCCAGTGACCCGGGTTCGGTTCTGTTTACTGCCACAGTCTCACAGCTCCAGTGACCTGGGTTCGGTTCTGTTTACTGCCACAGTCTCACAGCTCCAGTGACCCGGGTTCAGTTCTGTTTACTGCCACAGTCTCACAGCTCCAGTGACATGGGTTCGGTTCTGTTTACTGCCACAGTCTCACAGCTCCAGTGACCCGGGTTCGGTTCCGTTTACTGCCACAGTCTCACAGCTTCAGTGACCTGGGTTCAGTTCTGTTTACTGCCACAGTTTCACAGCTTCAGTGACCCGGGTTCAGTTCTGTTTTTTGCCACAGTCTCACAGCTCCAGTGACCCGGGTTCAGTTCTGTTTACTGCCACAGTCTCACAGCTTCAGTGACCTGGGTTCAGTTCTGTTTACTGCCACAGTCTCACAGCTCCAGTGTCCCGGGTTCAGTTCTGTTTACTGCCACAGCCTCACAGCTCCAGTGACATGGGTTCGGTTCTGTTTACTGCCACAGTCTCACAGCTCCAGTGACCCGGGTTCGGTTCTGTTTACTGCCACAGTCTCACAGCTCCAGTGTCCCGGGTTCGGTTCTGTTTACTGCCACAGTCTCACAGCTCCAGTGACCTGGGTTCGGTTCTGTTTACTGCCACAGCCTGACAGCTCCAGTGACATGGGTTCGGTTCTGTTTACTGCCACAGTCTCACAGCTCCAGGGACCCGGGTTCGGTTCTGTTTACTGCCACAGTCTCACAGCTCCAGTGACCTGGGTTCGGTTCTGTTTACTGCCACAGTCTCACAGCTCCAGTGACCTGGGTTCGGTTCTGTTTAATGCCACAGTCTCACAGCTCCAGTGACCTGGGTTCGGTTCTGTTTACTGCCACAGTCTCACAGCTCCCGTGACCTGGGTTCGGTTCTGTTTACTGCCACAGTCTCACAGCTCCAGTGACCTGGGTTCGGTTCTGTTTACTGCCACAGTCTCACAGCTCCAGTGTCCCGGGTTCGGTTCTGGGGACTGCCACAGCCTCACAGCTCCAGTGACCTGGGTTCGGTTCTGTTTACTGCCACATTCTCACAGCTTCAGTGACCTGGGTTCGGTTCTGGGGACAGCCACAGCCTCACAGCTCCAGTGACCTGGGTTCAGTTCTGTTTACTGCCACAGTCTCACAGCTTCAGTGACCCGGGTTCGGTTCAGTTTACTGCCACAGCCTCACAGCTCCAGTGTCCTGGGTTCGGTTCTGTTTACTGCCACAGTCTCACAGCTCCAGTGACCTGGGTTCGGTTCTGTTTACTGCCACAGTCTCACAGCTCCAGTGACCGGGTTCGGTTCTGGTTACTGCCACAGCCTCACAGCTCCAGTGTCCTGGGTTCGGTTCTGTTTACTGCCACAGTCTCACAGCTCCAGTGATCCGGGTTCGGTTCTGTTTACTGCCACAGTCTCACAGCTCCAGTGACCCGGGTTCGGTTCTGCTTACTGCCACGGTCTCACAGCTCCAGTGTCCCGGGTTCGGTTCTGTTTACTGCCACAGTCTCACAGCTCCAGTGACCTGGGTTCGGTTCTGTTTACTGCCACAGTCTCACAGCTCCAGTGACCTGGGTTCGGTTCTGTTTAATGCCACAGTCTCACAGCTCCAGTGACCCGGGTTTGGTTCTGTTTACTGCCACAGTCTCACAGCTCCAGTGACCCGGGTTCAGTTCTGTTTACTGCCACAGTCTCACAGCTCCAGTGACCTGGGTTCGGTTCTGTTTACTGCCACAGTCTCACAGCTCCAGTGACCTGGGTTCGGTTCTGTTTACTGCCACAGTCTCACAGCTCCAGTGACCTGGGTTCGGTTCTGTTTACTGCCACAGTCTCACAGCTCCAGTTACCCGGGTTAAGTTCTGTTTACTGCCACAGTCTCACAGCTTCAGTGACCTGGGTTCAGTTCTGTTTACTGCCACAGTCTCATAGCTCCAGTGACCTGGGTTCGGTTCTGTTTACTGCCACAGTCTCACAGCTCCAGTGACCTGGGTTCGGTTCTGTTTACTGCCACAGTCTCACAGCTCCAGTGACCCGGGTTCAGTTCTGTTTACTGCCACAGTCTCACAGCTCCAGTGTCCCGGGTTCGGTTCTGTTTACTGCCAAAGTCTCACAGCTCCAGTGACCTGGGTTCGGTTCTGTTTACTGCAACAGTCTCACAGCTCCAGTGACCTGGGTTCAGTTCTGTTTACTGCCACAGTCTCACAGCTCCAGTGACCTGAGTTCGGTTCTGTTTACTGCCACAGTCTCAGAGCTCCAGTGACCCGGATTCGGTTCTGTTTACTGCCACAGTCTCACAGCTCCAGTGTCCCGGGTTCGGTTCTGTTTACTGCCACAGTCTCACAGCTCCAGTGACCCGGGTTCGGTTCTGTTTACTGCCACAGTCTCACAGCTCCAGTGTCCCGGGTTCGGTTCTGTTTACTGCCACAGTCTCACAGCTCCAGTGACCTGGGTTCGGTTCTGTTTACTGCCACAGTCTCACAGCTTCAGTGACCTGGGTTCGGTTCTGTTTACTGCCACAGTCTCACAGCTCCAGTGACCTGGGTTCGGTTCTGTTTACTGCCACAGTCTCACAGCTCCAGTGTCCCGGGTTCGGTTCTGTTTACTGCCACAGTCTCACAGCTCCAGTGACCTGGGTTCGGTTCTGTTTACTGCCACAGTCTCACAGTTCCAGTGACCCGGGTTCAGTTCTGTTTACTGCCACAGTCTCACAGCTCCAGTGACCCGGGTTCGGTTCTGTTTACTGCCACAGTCTCACAGCTCCAGTGTCCCGGGTTCGGTTCTGTTTACTGCCACAGTCTCACAGCTCCAGTGTCCCGGGTTCGGTTCTGTTCACTGCCACAGTCTCACAGCTTCAGTGACCTGGGTTCGGTTCTGTTTACTGCCACAGTCTCACAGCTCCAGTGTCCCGGGTTCGGTTCTGGGGACTGCCACAGCCTCACAGCTCCAGTGACCTGGGTTCGGTTCTGTTTACTGCCACAGTCTCACAGCTTCAGTGACCTGGGTTCGGTTCTGGGGACTGCCACAGTCTCACAGCTCCAGTGTCCCGGGTTCGGTTCTGTTTACTGCCATAGTCTCACAGCTCCAGTGTCCCGGGTTCGGTTCTGTTTACTGCCACAGTCTCACAGCTCCAGTGACCCGGGTTCGGTTCTGTTTACTGCCACAGTCTCACAGCTCCAGTGTCCCGGGTTCGGTTCTGTTTACTGCCACAGTCTCACAGCTCCAGTGTCCCGGGTTCGGTTCTGTTTACTGCCACAGTCTCACAGCTTCAGTGACCTGGGTTCGGTTCTGTTTACTGCCACAGTCTCACAGCTCCAGTGACCTGGGTTCGGTTCTGTTTACTGCCACAGTCTCACAGCTCCAGTGTCCCGGGTTCGGTTCTGTTTACTGCCACAGTCTCACAGCTCCAGTGACCTGGGTTCGGTTCTGTTTACTGCCACAGTCTCACAGCTACAGTGACCCGGGTTCAGTTCTGTTTACTGCCACAGTCTCACAGCTCCAGTGACCCGGGTTCGGTTCTGTTTACTGCCACAGTCTCACAGCTCCAGTGTCCCGGGATCGGTTCTGTTTACTGCCACAGTCTCACAGCTCCAGTGACCTGGGTTCGGTTCTGTTTACTGCCACAGTCTCACAGCTCCAGTGTTCCGGGTTCGGTTCTGTTCACTGCCACAGTCTCACAGCTTCAGTGACCTGGGTTCGGTTCTGTTTACTGCCACAGTCTCACAGCTCCAGTGTCCCGGGTTCGGTTCTGGGGAGTGCCACAGCCTCACAGCTCCAGTGACCTGGGTTCGGTTCTGTTTACTGCCACAGTCTCACAGCTTCAGTGACCTGGGTTCGGTATTGGGGACAGCCACAGCCTCACAGCTCCAGTGTCCTGGGTTCGGTTCCGTTTTTTGCCACAGTCTCACAGCTTCAGTGACCCGGGTTCGGTTCTGTTTACTGCCACAGCCTCACAGCTCCAGTGTCCTGGGTTCGGTTCTGTTTACTGCCACAGCCTCACAGCTCCAGTGTCCTGAGTTCGGTTCTGTTTACTGCCACAGCCTCACAGCTCCAGTGTCCTGGGTTCGGATCTGTTTACTGCCACAGTCTCACAGCTCCAGTGACCCGGGTTCGGTTCTGTTTACTGCCACAGCCTCACAGCTCCAGTGTCCTGGGTTCGGTTCTGTTTACTGCCACAGCCTCACAGCTCCAGTGTCCTGAGTTCGGTTCTGTTTACTGCCACAGCCTCACAGCTCCAGTGTCCTGGGTTCGGATCTGTTTACTGCCACAGTCTCACAGCTCCAGTGACCCGGGTTCGGTTCTGTTTACTGCCACAGTCTCACAGCTCCAGTGACCCGGGTTCGGTTCTGCGTACTGCCACAGTCTCACAGCTCCAGTGACCCGGGTTCGGTTCTGTTTACTGCCACAGTCTCACCGCTCCAGTGACCTGGGTTCGGTTCTGTTTACTGCCACAGTCTCAGAGCTCCAGTGTCCCGGGTTCGGTTCTGTTTACTGCCACAGTCTCACAGCTCCAGTGACCCGGGTTCAGTTCTGTTTACTGCCACAGTCTCACAGCTCCAGTGACATGGGTTCGGTTCTGTTTACTGCCACAGTCTCACAGCTCCAGTGACCCGGGTTCGGTTCTGTTTACTGCCACAGTCTCACAGCTTCAGTGACCTGGGTTCAGTTCTGTTTACTGCCACAGTCTCAGAGCTTCAGTGACCTGGGTTCAGTTCTGTTTACTGCCACAGCCTCACAGCTCCAGTGACATGGGTTCGGTTCTGTTTACTGCCACAGTCTCACAGCTCCAGTGACCCGGGTTCGGTTCTGTTTACTGCCACAGTCTCACAGCTCCAGTGTCCCGGGTTCGGGTCTGTTTACTGCCACAGTCTCACAGCTCCAGTGACCTGGGTTCGGTTCTGTTTACTGCCACAGTCTCACAGCTCCAGTGTCCCGGGTTCGGTTCTGGGGACTGCCACAGTCTCACAGCTCCAGTGACCTGGGTTCGGTTCTGTTTACTGCCACAGTCTCACAGCTCCAGTGACCCGGGTTCAGTTCTGTTTACTGCCACAGTCTCACAGCTCCAGTGTCCCGGGTTCGGTTCTGTTTACTGCCACAGTCTCACAGCTCCAGTGACCTGGGTTCGGTTCTGTTTACTGCCACAGTCTCACAGCTCCAGTGATCCGGGTTAAGTTCTGTTTACTGCCACAGTCTCACAGCTCCAGTGTCCCGGGTTCGGTTCTGTTTACTGCCACAGTCTCACAGCTCCAGTGACCTGGGTTCGGTTCTGTTTACTGCCACAGTCTCACAGCTCCAGTGACCTGGGTTTCGGTTCTGTTTACTGCCACAGTCTCACAGCTCCAGTGACCCGGGTTCAGTTCTGTTTACTGCCACAGTCTCATAGCTCCAGTGTCCCGGGTTCGGTTCTGTTTACTGCCACAGCCTCACAGCTCCAGTGACCTGGGTTCAGTTCTGTTTACTGCCACAGTCTCACAGCTCCAGTGACCCGGGTTCGGTTCTGTTTACTGCCACAGTCTCACAGCTCCAGTGACCCGGGTTCGGTTCTGTTTACTGCCACAGTCTCACAGCTCCAGTCACCCGGGTTCGGTTCTGTTTACTACCACAGTCTCACAGCTCCAGTGACCTGGGTTCGGTTCTGTTTACTGCCACAGTCTCACAGCTCCAGTGACCCGGGTTCGGTTCTGTTTACTGCCACAGTCTCACAGCTCCAGTCACCCGGGTTCGGTTCTGTTTACTGCCACAGTCTCACAGCTCCAGTGACCTGAGTTCGGTTCTGTTCACTGCCACAGGCTCACAGCTCCAGTCACCCGGGTTCGGTTCTGTTTACTGCCACAGTCTCACAGCTCCAGTGACCTGAGTTCGATTCTGTTTACTGCCACAGCCTCACAGCTCCAGTGTCCTGGGTTCGGTTCTGGGGACTGCCACAGTCTCACAGCTCCAGTGTCCCGGGTTCGGTTCTGTTTACTGCCACAGTCTCACAGCTCCAGTGTCCCGGGTTCGGTTCTGTTTACTGCCACAGTCTCACAGCTCCAGTGACCCGGGTTCGGTTCTGTTTACTGCCACAGTCTCACAGCTCCAGTGTCCCGGGTTCGGTTCTGTTTACAGCCACAGTCTCACAGCTTCAGTGACCTGGGTTCGGTTCTGTTTTCTGCCACAGTCTCACAGCTCCAGTGACCTGGGTTCGGTTCTGCTAACTGCCACAGTCTCACAGCTCCAGTGTCCCGGGTTCGGTTCTGTTTACTGCCACAGTCTCACAGCTCCAGTGACCTGGGTTCGGTTCTGTTTACTGCCACAGTCTCACAGCTCCAGTGACCCGGGTTCAGTTCTGTTTACTGCCACAGCCTCACAGCTCCAGTGACCCGGGTTCGGTTCTGTTTACTGCCACAGTCTCACAGCTCCAGTGTCCCGGGTTCGGTTCTGTTTACTGCCACAGTCTCACAGCTCCAGTGACCTGGGTTCGGTTCTGTTTACTGCCACAGTCTCACAGCTCCAGTGACCTGGGTTCAGTTCTGTTTACTGCCACAGCCTCACAGCTCCAGTGACCTGGGATCAGTTCTGTTTACTGCCACAGCCTCACAGCTCCAGTGACCTGTGTTCAGTTCTGTTTACTGCCACAGTCTCACAGCTCCAGTGACCTGGGTTCGGTTCTGTTTACTGCCACAGTCTCACAGCTCCAGTGACCCGGGTTCGGTTCTGTTTACTGCCACAGTCTCACAGCTCCAGTGACCCGGGTTCGGTTCTGTTTACTGCCACAGTCTCACAGCTCCAGTGTCCCGGGTTCGGTTCTGTTTACTGCCACAGTCTCACAGCTCCAGTGTCCCGGGTTCGGTTCTGTTCACTGCCACAGTCTCACAGCTTCAGTGACCTGGGTTCGGTTCTGTTTACTGCCACAGTCTCACAGCTCCAGTGTCCCGGGTTCGGTTCTGGGGACTGCCACAGCCTCACAGCTCCAGTGACCTGGGTTCGGTTCTGTTTACTGCCACAGTCTCACAGCTTCAGTGACCTGGGTTCGGTTCTGGGGACTGCCACAGTCTCACAGCTCCAGTGTCCCGGGTTCGGTTCTGTTTACTGCCACAGTCTCACAGCTCCAGTGTCCCGGGTTCGGTTCTGTTTACTGCCACAGTCTCACAGCTCCAGTGACCCGGGTTCGGTTCTGTTTACTGCCACAGTCTCACAGCTCCAGTGTCCCGGGTTCGGTTCTGTTTACTGCCACAGTCTCACAGCTCCAGTGTCCCGGGTTCGGTTCTGTTCACTGCCACAGTCTCACAGCTTCAGTGACCTGGGTTCGGTTCTGTTTACTGCCACAGTCTCACAGCTCCAGTGACCTGGGTTCGGTTCTGTTTACTGCCACAGTCTCACAGCTCCAGTGTCCCGGGTTCGGTTCTGTTTACTGTCACAGTCTCACAGCTCCAGTGACCTGGGTTCGATTCTGTTTACTGCCACAGTCTCACAGCTCCAGTGACCTGGGTTCGGTTCTGTTTACTGCCACAGTCTCACAGCTCCAGTGACCCGGGTTCAGTTCTGTTTACTGCCACAGTCTCACAGCTCCAGTGACCCGGGTTCGGTTCTGTTTACTGCCACAGTCTCACAGCTCCAGTGTCCCGGGTTCGGTTCTGTTTACTGCCACAGTCTCACAGCTCCAGTGTTCCGGGTTCGGTTCTGTTTACTGCCACAGTCTCATAGCTCCAGTGTCCCGGGTTCAGTTCTGTTTACTGCCACAGTCTCACAGCTCCAGTGTTCCGGGTTCGGTTCTGTTTACTGCCACAGTCTCACAGCTCCAGTGACCTGGGTTCGTTTCTGTTTACTGCCACAGTCTCACAGCTCCAGTGTCCCGGGTTCGGTTCTGTTTACTGCCACAGTCTCACAGCTCCAGTGTTCCGGGTTCGGTTCTGTTTACTGCCACAGTCTCACAGCTTCAGTGACCTGGGTTCGGTTCTGTTTACTGCCACAGTCTCACAGCTCCAGTGTCCCGGGTTCGGTTCTGGGGAGTGCCACAGCCTCACAGCTCCAGTGACCTGGGTTCGGTTCTGTTTACTGCCACAGTCTCACAGCTTCAGTGACCTGGGTTCGGTTCTGGGGACAGCCACAGCCTCACAGCTCCAGTGTCCTGGGTTCGGTTCCGTTTTTTGCCACAGTCTCACAGCTTCAGTGACCCGGGTTCGGTTCTGTTTACTGCCACAGCCTCACAGCTCCAGTGTCCTGGGTTCGGTTCTGTTTACTGCCACAGCCTCACAGCTCCAGTGTCCTGGGTTCGGTTCTGTTTACTGCCACAGTCTCACAGCTCCAGTGACCTGGGTTCGGTTCTGTTTACTGCCACAGTCTCACAGCTCCAGTGACCGGGATCGGTTCTGTTTACTGCCACAGCCTCACAGCTCCAGTGTCCTGGGTTCGGTTCTGTTTACTGCCACAGTCTCACAGCTCCAGTGACCCGGGTTCGGTTCCGTTTACTGCCACAGTCTCACAGCTTCAGTGACCTGGGTTCAGTTCTGTTTACTGCCACAGTTTCACAGCTTCAGTGACCCGGGTTCAGTTCTGTTTTTTGCCACAGTCTCACAGCTCCAGTGACCCGGGTTCAGTTCTGTTTACTGCCACAGTCTCACAGCTTCAGTGACCTGGGTTCGGTTCTGTTTACTGCCACAGCCTCACAGCTCCAGTGACATGGGTTCGGTTCTGTTTACTGCCACAGTCTCACAGCTCCAGGGACCCGGGTTCGGTTCTGTTTACTGCCACAGTCTCACAGCTCCAGTGACCCGGGTTCGGTTCTGTTTACTGCCACAGTCGCACAGCTCCAGAGACCTGGGTTCGGTTCTGTTTACTGCCACAGTCTCACAGCTCCAGTGACCCGGGTTCGGTTCTGTTTACTGCCACAGTCTCACAGCTCCAGTGACCTGAGTTCGGTTCTGTTCACTGCCACAGGTTCACAGCTCCAGTCACCCGGGTTCGGTTCTGTTTACTGCCACAGTCTCACAGCTCCAGTGACCTGAGTTCGGTTCTGTTTACTGCCACAGCCTCACAGCTCCAGTGTCCTGGGTTCGGTTCTGTTTACTGCCACAGTCTCACAGCTCCAGTGTCCCGGGTTCGGTTCTGTTTACTGCCACAGTCTCACAGCTCCAGTGTCCCGGGTTCGGTTCTGTTTACTGCCACAGTCTCACAGCTCCAGTGACCCGGGTTCGGTTCTGTTTACTGCCACAGTCTCACAGCTCCAGTGTCCCGGGTTCGGTTCTGTTTACTGCCACAGTCTCACAGCTTCAGTGACCTGGGTTCGGTTCTGTTTTCTGCCACAGTCTCACAGCTCCAGTGACCTGGGTTCGGTTCTGCTAACTGCCACAGTCTCACAGCTCCAGTGTCCCGGGTTCGGTTCTGTTTACTGCCACAGTCTCACAGCTCCAGTGACCTGGGTTCGGTTCTGTTTACTGCCACAGTCTCACAGCTCCAGTGACCCGGGTTCAGTTCTGTTTACTGCCACAGCCTCACAGCTCCAGTGACCCGGGTTCGGTTCTGTTTACTGCCACAGTCTCACAGCTCCAGTGTCCCGGGTTCGGTTCTGTTTACTGCCACAGTCTCAGAGCTCCAGTGACCTGGGTTCGGTTCTGTTTACTGCCACAGCCTCACAGCTCCAGTGACCTGGGTTCAGTTCTGTTTACTGCCACAGCCTCACAGCTCCAGTGACCTGGGTTCGGTTCTGTTTACTGCCACAGTCTCACAGCTCCAGTGACCTGGGTTCAGTTCTGTTTACTGCCACAGCCTCACAGCTCCAGTGACCTGGGTTCAGTTCTGTTTACTGCCACAGCCTCACAGCTCCAGTGACCCGTGTTCAGTTCTGTTTTCTGCCACAGTCTCACAGCTCCAGTGACCCGGGTTCGGTTCTGTTTACTGCCACAGTCTCACAGCTCCAGTGACCCGGGTTCGGTTCTGTTTACTGCCACAGTCTCACAGCTCCAGTGACCTGGGTTCGGTTCTGTTTACTGCCACAGTCTCACAGCTCCAGTGTCCCGGGTTCGGTTCTGGTGACTGCCACAGCCTCACAGCTCCAGTGACCCGGGTTCGGTTCTGTTTACTGCCACAGTCTCACAGCTTCAGTGACCTGGGTTCGGTTCTGGGGACTGCCACAGTCTCACAGCTCCAGTGTCCCGGGTTCGGTTCTGTTTACTGCCACAGTCTCACAGCTCCAGTGTCCCGGGTTCGGTTCTGTTTACTGCCACAGTCTCACAGCTCCAGTGACCCGGGTTCGGTTCTGTTTACTGCCACAGTCTCACAGCTCCAGTGTCCCGGGTTCGGTTCTGTTTACTGCCACAGTCTCACAGCTCCAGTGTCCCGGGTTCGGTTCTGATTACTGCCACAGTCTCACAGCTTCAGTGACCTGGGTTCGGTTCTGTTTACTGCCACAGTCTCACAGCTCCAGTGACCTGGGTTCGGTTCTGTTTACTGCCACAGTCTCACAGCTCCAGTGTCCCGGGTTCGGTTCTGTTTACTGCCACAGTCTCACAGCTCCAGTGACCTGGGTTCGGTTCTGTTTACTGCCACAGTCTCACAGCTCCAGTGACCTGGGTTCGGTTCTGTTTACTGCCACAGTCTCACAGCTCCAGTGACCCGGGTTCAGTTCTGTTTACTGCCACAGTCTCACAGCTCCAGTGACCCGGGTTCGGTTCTGTTTACTGCCACAGTCTCACAGCTCCAGTGTCCCGGGTTCGGTTCTGTTTACTGCCACAGTCTCACAGCTCCAGTGTTCCGGGTTCGGTTCTGTTTACTGCCACAGTCTCACAGCTCCAGTGTTCCGGGTTCGGTTCTGTTTACTGCCACAGTCTCACAGCTCCAGTGTCCCGGGTTCAGTTCTGTTTACTGCCACAGTCTCACAGCTCCAGTGTTCCGGGTTCGGTTCTGTTTACTGCCACAGTCTCACAGCTCCAGTGACCTGGGTTCGTTTCTGTTTACTGCCACAGTCTCACAGCTCCAGTGTTCCGGGTTCGGTTCTGTTTACTGCCACAGTCTCACAGCTCCAGTGTCCCGGGTTCGGTTCTGTTTACTGCCACAGTCTCACAGCTCCAGTGTTCCGGGTTCGGTTCTGTTTACTGCCACAGTCTCACAGCTTCAGTGACCTGGGTTCGGTTCTGTTTACTGCCACAGTCTCACAGCTCCAGTGTCCCGGGTTCGGTTCTGGGGAGTGCCACAGCCTCACAGCTCCAGTGACCTGGGTTCGGTTCTGTTTACTGCCACAGTCTCACAGCTTCAGTGACCTGGGTTCGGTTCTGGGGACAGCCACAGCCTCACAGCTCCAGTGTCCTGGGTTCGGTTCCGTTTTTTGCCACAGTCTCACAGCTTCAGTGACCCGGGTTCGGTTCTGTTTACTGCCACAGCCTCACAGCTCCAGTGTCCTGGGTTCGGTTCTGTTTACTGCCACAGCCTCACAGCTCCAGTGTCCTGGGTTCGGTTCTGTTTACTGCCACAGTCTCACAGCTCCAGTGACCTGGGTTCGGTTCTGTTTACTGCCACAGTCTCACAGCTCCAGTGACCGGGTTCGGTTCTGTTTACTGCCACAGCCTCACAGCTCCAGTGTCCTGGGTTCGGTTCTGTTTACTGCCACAGTCTCACAGCTCCAGTGACCCGGGTTCGGTTCTGTTTACTGCCACAGTCTCACAGCTCCAGTGACCCGGGTTCGGCTCTGCGTACTGCCACAGTCTCACAGCTCCAGTGACCCGGGTTCGGTTCTGTTTACTGCCACAGTCGCACAGCTCCAGTGACCTGGGTTCGGTTCTGTTTACTGCCACAGTCTCACAGCTCCAGTGACCTGGGTTCGGTTCTGTTTACTGCCACAGTCTCACAGCTCCAGTGACCTGGGTTCGGTTCTGTTTACTGCCACAGTCTCACAGCTCCAGTGACCCGGGTTCAGTTCTGTTTACTGCCACAGTCTCACAGCTCCAGTGACCCGGGTTCGGTTCTGTTTACTGCCACAGTCTCACAGCTCCAGTGTCCCGGGTTCGGTTCTGTTTACTGCCACAGTCTCACAGCTCCAGTGTTCCGGGTTCGGTTCTGTTTACTGCCACAGTCTCATAGCTCCAGTGTCCCGGGTTCAGTTCTGTTTACTGCCACAGTCTCACAGCTCCAGTGTTCCGGGTTCGGTTCTGTTTACTGCCACAGTCTCACAGCTCCAGTGACCTGGGTTCGTTTCTGTTTACTGCCACAGTCTCACAGCTCCAGTGTCCCGGGTTCGGTTCTGTTTACTGCCACAGTCTCACAGCTCCAGTGTTCCGGGTTCGGTTCTGTTTACTGCCACAGTCTCACAGCTTCAGTGACCTGGGTTCGGTTCTGTTTACTGCCACAGTCTCACAGCTCCAGTGTCCCGGGTTCGGTTCTGGGGAGTGCCACAGCCTCACAGCTCCAGTGACCTGGGTTCGGTTCTGTTTACTGCCACAGTCTCACAGCTTCAGTGACCTGGGTTCGGTTCTGGGGACAGCCACAGCCTCACAGCTCCAGTGTCCTGGGTTCGGTTCCGTTTTTTGCCACAGTCTCACAGCTTCAGTGACCCGGGTTCGGTTCTGTTTACTGCCACAGCCTCACAGCTCCAGTGTCCTGGGTTCGGTTCTGTTTACTGCCACAGCCTCACAGCTCCAGTGTCCTGGGTTCGGTTCTGTTTACTGCCACAGTCTCACAGCTCCAGTGACCTGGGTTCGGTTCTGTTTACTGCCACAGTCTCACAGCTCCAGTGACCGGGATCGGTTCTGTTTACTGCCACAGCCTCACAGCTCCAGTGTCCTGGGTTCGGTTCTGTTTACTGCCACAGTCTCACAGCTCCAGTGACCCGGGTTCGGTTCTGTTTACTGCCACAGTCTCACAGCTCCAGTGACCCGGGTTCGGTTCTGTTTACTGCCACAGTCTCACAGCTCCAGTGACCCGGGTTCGGTTCTGTTTACTGCCACAGTCGCACAGCTCCAGTGACCTGGGTTCGGTTCTGTTTACTGCCACAGTCTCACAGCTTCAGTGTCCCGGGTTCGGTTCTGTTTACTGCCACAGTCTCACAGCTCCAGTGACCCGGGTTCGGTTCTGTTTACTGCCACAGTCTCACAGCTCCAGTGACCCGGGTTCGGTTCTGTTTACTGCCACAGTCGCACAGCTCCAGTGACCTGGGTTCGGTTCTGTTTACTGCCACAGTCTCACAGCTTCAGTGACCTGGGTTCGGTTCTGTTTTCTGCCACAGTCTCACAGCTCCAGTGACCTGGGTTCGGTTCTGCTAACTGCCACAGTCTCACAGCTCCAGTGTCCCGGGTTCGGTTCTGTTTACTGCCACAGTCTCACAGCTCCAGTGACCTGGGTTCGGTTCTGTTTACTGCCACAGTCTCACAGCTCCAGTGACCCGGGTTCAGTTCTGTTTACTGCCACAGCCTCACAGCTCCAGTGACCCGGGTTCGGTTCTGTTTACTGCCACAGTCTCACAGCTCCAGTGTCCCGGGTTCGGTTCTGTTTACTGCCACAGTCTCACAGCTCCAGTGAGCTGGGTTCGGTTCTGTTTACTGCCACAGTCTCACAGCTCCAGTGACCTGGGTTCAGTTCTGTTTACTGCCACAGCCTCACAGCTCCAGTGACCTGGGTTCAGTTCTGTTTACTGCCACAGCCTCACAGCTCCAGTGACCTGTGTTCAGTTCTGTTTTCTGCCACAGTCTCACAGCTCCAGTGACCTGGGTTCGGTTCTGTTTACTGCCACAGTCTCACAGCTCCAGTGACCCGGGTTCGGTTCTGTTTACTGCCACAGTCTCACAGCTCCAGTGACCCGGGTTCGGTTCTGTTTACTGCCACAGTCTCACAGCTCCAGTGTCCCGGGTTCAGTTCTGTTTACTGCCACAGTCTCACAGCTCCAGTGTCCCGGGTTCGGTTCTGTTCACTGCCACAGTCTCACAGCTTCAGTGACCTGGGTTCGGTTCTGTTTACTGCCACAGTCTCACAGCTCCAGTGTCCCGGGTTCGGTTCTGGGGACTGCCACAGCCTCACAGCTCCAGTGACCTGGGTTCGGTTCTGTTTACTGCCACAGTCTCACAGCTTCAGTGACCTGGGTTCGGTTCTGGGGACTGCCACAGTCTCACAGCTCCAGTGTCCCGGGTTCGGTTCTGTTTACTGCCACAGTCTCACAGCTCCAGTGTCCCGGGTTCGGTTCTGTTTACTGCCACAGTCTCACAGCTCCAGTGACCCGGGTTCGGTTCTGTTTACTGCCACAGTCTCACAGCTCCAGTGTCCCGGGTTCGGTTCTGTTTACTGCCACAGTCTCACAGCTCCAGTGTCCCGGGTTCGGTTCTGATTACTGCCACAGTCTCACAGCTTCAGTGACCTGGGTTCGGTTCTGTTTACTGCCACAGTCTCACAGCTCCAGTGACCTGGGTTCGGTTCTGTTTACTGCCACAGTCTCACAGCTCCAGTGTCCCGGGTTCGGTTCTGTTTACTGCCACAGTCTCACAGCTCCAGTGACCTGGGTTCGGTTCTGTTTACTGCCACAGTCTCACAGCTCCAGTGACCTGGGTTCGGTTCTGTTTACTGCCACAGTCTCACAGCTCCAGTGACCCGGGTTCAGTTCTGTTTACTGCCACAGTCTCACAGCTCCAGTGACCCGGGTTCGGTTCTGTTTACTGCCACAGTCTCACAGCTCCAGTGTCCCGGGTTCGGTTCTGTTTACTGCCACAGTCTCACAGCTCCAGTGTTCCGGGTTCGGTTCTGTTTACTGCCACAGTCTCACAGCTCCAGTGTTCCGGGTTCGGTTCTGTTTACTGCCACAGTCTCACAGCTCCAGTGTCCCGGGTTCAGTTCTGTTTACTGCCACAGTCTCACAGCTCCAGTGTTCCGGTTTTCGGTTCTGTTTATTGCCACAGTCTCACAGCTCCAGTGACCTGGGTTCGTTTCTGTTTACTGCCACAGTCTCACAGCTCCAGTGTCCCGGGTTCGGTTCTGTTTACTGCCACAGTCTCACAGCTCCAGTGTTCCGGGTTCGGTTCTGTTTACTGCCACAGTCTCACAGCTTCAGTGACCTGGGTTCGGTTCTGTTTACTGCCACAGTCTCACAGCTCCAGTGTCCCGGGTTCGGTTCTGGGGAGTGCCACAGCCTCACAGCCCCAGTGACCTGGGTTCGGTTCTGTTTACTGCCACAGTCTCACAGCTTCAGTGACCTGGGTTCGGTTCTGGGGACAGCCACAGCCTCACAGCTCCAGTGTCCTGGGTTCGGTTCCGTTTTTTGCCACAGTCTCACAGCTTCAGTGACCCGGGTTCGGTTCTGTTTACTGCCACAGCCTCACAGCTCCAGTGTCCTGGGTTCGGTTCTGTTTACTGCCACAGCCTCACAGCTCCAGTGTCCTGGGTTCGGTTCTGTTTACTGCCACAGTCTCACAGCTCCAGTGACCTGGGTTCGGTTCTGTTTACTGCCACAGTCTCACAGCTCCAGTGACCGGGTTCGGTTCTGTTTACTGCCACAGCCTCACAGCTCCAGTGTCCTGGGTTCGGTTCTGTTTACTGCCACAGTCTCACAGCTCCAGTGACCCGGGTTCGGTTCTGTTTACTGCCACAGTCTCACAGCTCCAGTGACCCGGGTTCGGCTCTGCGTACTGCCACAGTCTCACAGCTCCAGTGACCCGGGTTCGGTTCTGTTTACTGCCACAGTCGCACTGCTCCAGTGACCTGGGTTCGGTTCTGTTTACTGCCACAGTCTCACAGCTCCAGTGACCTGGGTTCGGTTCTGTTTACTGCCACAGTCTCACAGCTCCAGTGACCCGGGTTCAGTTCTGTTTACTGCCACAGTCTCACAGCTCCAGTGACCCGGGTTCGGTTCTGTTTACTGCCACAGTCTCACAGCTCCAGTGTCCCGGGTTCGGTTCTGTTTACTGCCACAGTCTCACAGCTCCAGTGTTCCGGGTTCGGTTCTGTTTACTGCCACAGTCTCACAGCTCCAGTGTCCCGGGTTCAGTTCTGTTTACTGCCACAGTCTCACAGCTCCAGTGTTCCGGGTTCGGTTCTGTTTACTGCCACAGTCTCACAGCTCCAGTGACCTGGGTTCGTTTCTGTTTACTGCCACAGTCTCACAGCTCCAGTGTCCCGGGTTCGGTTCTGTTTACTGCCACAGTCTCACAGCTCCAGTGTTCCGGGTTCGGTTCTGTTTACTGCCACAGTCTCACAGCTTCAGTGACCTGGGTTCGGTTCTGTTTACTGCCACAGTCTCACAGCTCCAGTGTCCCGGGTTCGGTTCTGGGGAGTGCCACAGCCTCACAGCTCCAGTGACCTGGGTTCAGTTCTGTTTACTGCCACAGCCTCACAGCTCCAGTGTCCTGGGTTCGGTTCCGTTTTTTGCCACTGTCTCACAGCTTCAGTGACCCGGGTTCGGTTCTGTTTACTGCCACAGCCTCACAGCTCCAGTGTCCTGGGTTCGGTTCTTTTTACTGCCACAGCCTCACAGCTCCAGTGTCCTGGGTTCGGTTCTGTTTACTGCCACAGTCTCACAGCTCCAGTGACCTGGGTTCGGTTCTGTTTACTGCCACAGTCTCACAGCTCCAGTGACCGGGATCGGTTCTGTTTACTGCCACAGCCTCACAGCTCCAGTGTCCTGGGTTCGGTT
The DNA here is from genome assembly GCF_036365525.1 of Heterodontus francisci. Classification (NCBI taxonomy): domain Eukaryota; kingdom Metazoa; phylum Chordata; class Chondrichthyes; order Heterodontiformes; family Heterodontidae; genus Heterodontus; species Heterodontus francisci. The sequence goes on along the minus strand of NW_027140443.1, from coordinate 846,075 downwards.
CTGTTTACTGCCACAGTCTCACAGCTCCAGTGACCCGGGTTCGGTTCTGTTTACTGCCACAGTCTCACAGCTCCAGTGACCCGGGTTCGGTTCTGTTTACTGCCACAGTCTCACAGCTCCAGTGTCCCGGGTTCGGTTCTGTTTACTGCCACAGTCTCACAGCTCCAGTGTCCCGGGTTCGGTTCTGTTTACTGCCACAGTCTCACAGCTCCAGTGACCTGGGTTCGGTTCTGTTTACTGCCACAGTCTCACAGCTCCAGTGACCTGGGTTCGGTTCTGTTTACTGCCACAGTCTCACAGCTCCAGTGACCCGGGTTCGGTTCTGTTTACTGCCACAGTCGCACAGCTCCAGTGACCTGGGTTCGGTTCTGTTTACTGCCACAGTCTCACAGCTCCAGTGACCCGGGTTCGGTTCTGTTTACTGCCACAGTCTCACAGCTCCAGTGACCTGAGTTCGGTTCTGTTCACTGCCACAGGCTCACAGCTCCAGTCACCCGGGTTCGGTTCTTTTTACTGCCACAGTCTCACAGCTCCAGTGACCTGAGTTCGGTTCTGTTTACTGCCACAGCCTCACAGCTCCAGTGTCCTGGGTTCGGTTCTGTTTACTGCCACAGTCTCACAGCTCCAGTGTCCCGGGTTCGGTTCTGTTTACTGCCACAGTCTCACAGCTCCAGTGTCCCGGGTTCGGTTCTGTTTACTGCCACAGTCTCACAGCTCCAGTGACCCGGGTTCGGTTCTGTTTACTGCCACAGTCTCACAGCTCCAGTGTCCCGGGTTCGGTTCTGTTTACTGCCACAGTCTCACAGCTTCAGTGACCTGGGTTCGGTTCTGTTTTCTGCCACAGTCTCACAGCTCCAGTGACCTGGGTTCGGTTCTGCTAACTGCCACATTCTCACAGCTCCAGTGTCCCGGGTTCGGTTCTGTTTACTGCCACAGTCTCACAGCTCCAGTGACCTGGGTTCGGTTCTGTTTACTGCCACAGTCTCACAGCTCCAGTGACCCGGGTTCAGTTCTGTTTACTGCCACAGCCTCACAGCTCCAGTGACCCGGGTTCGGTTCTGTTTACTGCCACAGTCTCACAGCTCCAGTGTCCCGGGTTCAGTTCTGTTTACTGCCACAGTCTCACAGCTCCAGTGACCTGGGTTCGGTTCTGTTTACTGCCACAGTCTCACAGCTCCAGTGACCTGGGTTCAGTTCTGTTTACTGCCACAGCCTCACAGCTCCAGTGACCTGGGTTCAGTTCTGTTTACTGCCACAGCCTCACAGCTCCAGTGACCTGTGTTCAGTTCTGTTTTCTGCCACAGTCTCACAGCTCCAGTGACCTGGGTTCGGTTCTGTTTACTGCCACAGTCTCACAGCTCCAGTGACCCGGGTTCGGTTCTGTTTACTGCCACAGTCTCACAGCTCCAGTGTCCCGGGTTCGGTTCTGTTTACTGCCACAGTCTCACAGCTCCAGTGTCCCGGGTTCGGTTCTGTTCACTGCCACAGTCTCACAGCTTCAGTGACCTGGGTTCGGTTCTGTTTACTGCCACAGTCTCACAGCTCCAGTGTCCCGGGTTCGGTTCTGGGGACTGCCACAGCCTCACAGCTCCAGTGACCTGGGTTCGGTTCTGTTTACTGCCACAGTCTCACAGCTTCAGTGACCTGGGTTCGGTTCTGGGGACTGCCACAGTCTCACAGCTCCAGTGTCCCGGGTTCGGTTCTGTTTACTGCCACAGTCTCACAGCTCCAGTGTCCCGGGTTCGGTTCTGTTTACTGCCACAGTCTCACAGCTCCAGTGACCCGGGTTCGGTTCTGTTTACTGCCACAGTCTCACAGCTCCAGTGTCCCGGGTTCGGTTCTGTTTACTGCCACAGTCTCACAGCTCCAGTGTCCCGGGTTCGGTTCTGTTTACTGCCACAGTCTCACAGCTTCAGTGACCTGGGTTCGGTTCTGTTTACTGCCACAGTCTCACAGCTCCAGTGACCTGGGTTCGGTTCTGTTTACTGCCACAGTCTCACAGCTCCAGTGTCCCGGGTTCGTTTCTGTTTACTGCCACAGTCTCACAGCTCCAGTGACCTGGGTTCGGTTCTGTTTACTGCCACAGTCTCACAGCTCCAGTGACCTGGGTTCGGTTCTGTTTACTGCCACAGTCTCACAGCTCCAGTGACCCGGGTTCAGTTCTGTTTACTGCCACAGTCTCACAGCTCCAGTGACCCGGGTTCGGTTATTTTTACTGCCACAGTCTCACAGCTCCAGTGTCCCGGGTTCGGTTCTGTTTACTGCCACAGTCTCACAGCTCCAGTGTTCCGGGTTCGGTTCTGTTTACTGCCACAGTCTCACAGCTCCAGTGTTCCGGGTTCGGTTCTGTTTACTGCCACAGTCTCACAGCTCCAGTGTCCCGGGTTCAGTTCTGTTTACTGCCACAGTCTCACAGCTCCAGTTTTCCGGGTTCGGTTCTGTTTACTGCCACAGTCTCACAGCTCCAGTGACCTGGGTTCGTTTCTGTTTACTGCCACAGTCTCACAGCTCCAGTGTCCCGGGTTCGGTTCTGTTTACTGCCACAGTCTCACAGCTCCAGTGTTCCGGGTTCGGTTCTGTTTACTGCCACAGTCTCACAGCTTCAGTGACCTGGGTTCGGTTCTGTTTACTGCCACAGTCTCACAGCTCCAGTGTCCCGGGTTCGGTTCTGGGGAGTGCCACAGCCTCACAGCTCCAGTGACCTGGGTTCGGTTCTGTTTACTGCCACAGTCTCACAGCTTCAGTGACCTGGGTTCGGTTCTGGGGACAGCCACAGCCTCACAGCTCCAGTGTCCTGGGTTCGGTTCCGTTTTTTGCCACAGTCTCACAGCTTCAGTGACCCGGGTTCGGTTCTGTTTACTGCCACAGCCTCACAGCTCCAGTGTCCTGGGTTCGGTTCTGTTTACTGCCACAGCCTCACAGCTCCAGTGTCCTGGGTTCGGTTCTGTTTACTGCCACAGTCTCACAGCTCCAGTGACCTGGGTTCGGTTCTGTTTACTGCCACAGTCTCACAGCTCCAGTGACCAGGTTCTGTTCTGTTTACTGCCACAGCCTCACAGCTCCAGTGTCCTGGGTTCGGTTCTGTTTACTGCCACAGTCTCACAGCTCCAGTGACCCGGGTTCGGTTCTGTTTACTGCCACAGTCTCACAGCTCCAGTGACCCGGGTTCGGCTCTGCGTACTGCCACAGTCTCACAGCTCCAGTGACCCGGGTTCGGATCTGTTTACTGCCACAGTCGCACAGCTCCAGTGACCTGGGTTCGGTTCTGTTTACTGCCACAGTCTCACAGCTCCAGTGACCCGGGTTCAGTTCTGTTTACTGCCACAGCCTCACAGCTCCAGTGACCTGGGTTCGGTTCTGTTTACTGCCACAGTCTCACAGCTCCAGTGACCCGGGTTCAGTTCTGTTTACTGCCACAGTCTCACAGCTCCAGTGACCCGGGTTCTGTTCTGCGTACTGCCACAGTCGCACAGCTCCAGTGACCTGGGTTCGGTTCTGTTTACTGCCACAGTCTCACAGCTCCAGTGACCCGGGTTCAGTTCTGTTTACTGCCACAGTCTCACAGCTCCAGTGACCCGGGTTCGGTTCTGTTTACAGCCACAGTCTCACAGCTTCAGTGACCTGGGTTCAGTTCTGTTTACTGCCACAGTCTCACAGCTTCAGTGACCTGGGTTCAGTTCTGTTTACTGCCACAGCCTCACAGCTCCAGTGACATGGGTTCGGTTCTGTTTACTGCCACAGTCTCACAGCTCCAGTGACCCGGGTTCGGTTCTGTTTACTGCCACAGTCTCACAGCTCCAGTGTCCCGGGTTCGGTTCTGTTTACTGCCACAGTCTCACAGCTCCAGTGACCTGGGTTCGGTTCTGTTTACTGCCACAGTCTCACAGCTCCAGTGACCTGGGTTCGGTTCTGTTTACTGCCACAGTCTCACAGCTCCAGTGACCTGGGTTCGGTTCTGTTTACTGCCACAGTCTCACAGCTCCCGTGACCTGGGTTCGGTTCTGTTTACTGCCACAGTCTCACAGCTCCAGTGACCTGGGTTCGGTTCTGTTTACTGCCACAGTCTCACAGCTCCAGTGACCTGGGTTCGGTTCTGTTTACTGCCACAGTCTCACAGCTCCAGTGACCCGGGTTCAGTTCTGTTTACTGCCACAGTCTCACAGCTCCAGTGTCCCGGGTTCGGTTCTGTTTACTGCCACAGTCTCACAGCTCCAGTGTCCCGGGTTCGGTTCTGTTTACTGCCACAGTCTCACAGCTCCAGTGTTCCGGGTTCGGTTCTGTTTACTGCCACACTCTCACAGCTCCAGTGACCTGGGTTCGGTTCTGTTTAGTGTCACAGTCTCACAGCTCCAGTGACCTGGGTTCGGTTCTGTTTACTGCCACAGTCTCACAGCTTCAGTGACCTGGGTTCGGTTCTGTTTACTGCCACAGTCTCACAGCTCCAGTGTCCCGGGTTCGGTTCTGGGGAGTGCCACAGCCTCACAGCTCCAGTGTCCTGGTTTCGGTTCCGTTTTTTGCCACAGTCTCACAGCTTCAGTGACCCGGGTTCGGTTCTGTTTACTGCCACAGCCTCACAGCTCCAGTGTCCTGGGTTCGGTTCTGTTTACTGCCACAGCCTCACAGCTCCAGTGTCCTGGGTTCGGTTCTGTTTACTGCCACAGTCTCACAGCTCCAGTGACCTGGGTTCGGTTCTGTTTACTGCCACAGTCTCACAGCTCCAGTGACCGGGTTCGGTTCTGTTTACTGCCACAGCCTCACAGCTCCAGTGTCCTGGGTTCGGTTCTGTTTACTGCCACAGTCTCACAGCTCCAGTGACCCGGGTTCGGTTCTGTTTACTGCCACAGTCTCACAGCTCCAGTGACCCGGGTTCGGTTCTGCGTACTGCCACAGTCTCACAGCTCCAGTGACCCGGGTTGGGTTCTGTTTACTGCCACAGTCGCACAGCTCCAGTGACCTGGGTTCGGTTCTGTTTACTGCCACAGTCTCACAGCTCCAGTGACCCGGGTTCAGTTCTGTTTACTGCCACAGCCTCACAGCTCCAGTGTCCCGGGTTCGGTTCTGTTTACTGTCACAGTCTCACAGCTCCAGTGACCCGGGTTCTGTTCTGCGTACTGCCACAGTCGCACAGCTCCAGTGACCTGGGTTCGGTTCTGTTTACTGCCACAGTCTCACAGCTCCAGTGACCCGGGTTCAGTTCTGTTTACTGCCACAGTCTCACAGCTCCAGTGACCCGGGTTCGGTTCTGTTTACTGCCACAGTCTCACAGCTTCAGTGACCTGGGTTCAGTTCTGTTTACTGCCACAGTCTCACAGCTTCAGTCACCTGGGTTCAGTTCTGTTTACTGCCACAGCCTCACAGCTCCAGTGACATGGGTTCGGTTCTGTTTACTGCCACAGTCTCACAGCTCCAGTGACCCGGGTTCGGTTCTGTTTACTGCCACAGTCTCACAGCTCCAGTGTCCCGGGTTCGGTTCTGTTTACTGCCACAGTCTCACAGCTCCAGTGACCTGGGTTCGGTTCTGTTTACTGCCACAGTCTCACAGCTCCAGTGACCTGGGTTCGGTTCTGTTTACTGCCACAGTCTCACAGCTCCAGTGACCTGGGTTCGGTTCTGTTTACTGCCACAGTCTCACAGCTCCAGTGACCTGGGTTCGGTTCTGTTTACTGCCACAGTCTCACAGCTCCAGTGACCTGGGTTCGGTTCTGTTTACTGCCACAGTCTCACAGCTCCAGTGACCCGGGTTCAGTTCTGTTTACTGCCACAGTCTCACAGCTCCAGTGTCCCGGGTTCGGTTCTGTTTACTGCCACAGTCTCACAGCTCCAGTGACCTGGGTTCGGTTCTGTTTACTGCCACAGTCTCACAGCTCCAGTGATCCGGGTTAAGTTCTGTTTACTGCCACAGTCTCACAGCTCCAGTGTCCCGGGTTCGGTTCTGTTTACTGCCACAGTCTCACAGCTCCAGTGACCTGGGTTCGGTTCTGTTTACTGCCACAGTCTCACAGCTCCAGTGACCTGGGTTTCGGTTCATTTTACTGCCACAGTCTCACAGCTCCAGTGACCCGGGTTCAGTTCTGTTTACTGCCACAGTCTCACAGCTCCAGTGACCCGGGTTCGGTTCTGTTTACTGCCACAGTCTCACAGCTCCAGTGACCCGGGTTCGGTTCTGTTTACTGCCACAGTCTCACAGCTCCAGTGACCTGAGTTCGGTTCTGTTCACTGCCACAGTCTCACAGCTCCAGTCACCCGGGTTCGGTTCTGTTTACTGCCACAGTCTCACAGCTCCAGTGACCTGAGTTCGGTTCTGTTTACTGCCACAGCCTCACAGCTCCAGTGTCCTGGGTTCGGTTCTGGGGACTGCCACAGTCTCACAGCTCCAGTGTCCCGGGTTCGGTTCTGTTTACTGCCACAGTCTCACAGCTCCAGTGTCCCGGGTTCGGTTCTGTTTCCTGCCACAGTCTCACAGCTCCAGTGACCCGGGTTCGGTTCTGTTTACTGCCACAGTCTCACAGCTCCAGTGTCCCGGGTTCGGTTCTGTTTACTGCCACAGTCTCACAGCTTCAGTGACCTGGGTTCGGTTCTGTTTTCTGCCACAGTCTCACAGCTCCAGTGACCTGGGTTCGGTTCTGTTTACTGCCACAGTCTCACAGCTCCAGTGTCCCGGGTTCGGTTCTGTTTACTGCCACAGTCTCACAGCTCCAGTGACCTGGGTTCGGTTCTGTTTACTGCCACAGTCTCACAGCTCCAGTGACCCGTGTTCAGTTCTGTTTACTGCCACAGTCTCACAGCTCCAGTGACCCGGGTTCAGTTCTGTTTACTGCCACAGTCTCACAGCTCCAGTGACCCGGGTTCGGTTCCGTTCACTGCCACAGTCTCACAGCTCCAGTGTCCCGGGTTCGGTTCTGTTTACTGCCACAGTCTCACAGCTCCAGTGACCTGGGTTCGGTTCTGTTTACTGCCACAGTCTCACAGCTCCAGTGTCCCGGGTTCGGTTCTGTTCACTGCCACAGTCTCACAGCTTCAGTGACCTGGGTTCGGTTCTGTTTACTGCCACAGTCTCACAGCTCCAGTGTCCCGGGTTCGGTTCTGGGGACTGCCACAGCCTCACAGCTCCAGTGACCTGGGTTCGGTTCTGTTTACTGCCAAAGTCTCACAGCTCCAGTGACCTGGGTTCGGTTCTGTTTACTGCCACAGTCTCACAGCTCCAGTCTCCCGGGTTCGGTTCTGTTTACTGCCACAGTCTCACAGCTCCAGTGACCTGGGTTCGGTTCTGTTTACTGCCACAGTCTCACAGCTCCAGTGTCCCGGGTTCGGTTCTGTTCACTGCCACAGTCTCACAGCTTCAGTGACCTGGGTTCGGTTCTGTTTACTGCCACAGTCTCACAGCTCCAGTGTCCCGGGTTCGGTTCTGGGGACTGCCACAGCCTCACAGCTCCAGTGACCTGGGTTCGGTTCTGTTTACTGCCAAAGTCTCACAGCTCCAGTGACCTGGGTTCGGTTCTGTTTACTGCCACAGTCTCACAGCTCCAGTCTCCCGGGTTCGGTTCTGTTTACTGCCACAGTCTCACAGCTCCAGTGTCCCGGGTTCGGTTCTGTTTACTGCCACAGTCTCACAGCTCCAGTGACCCGGGTTCGGTTCTGTTTACTGCCACAGTCTCACAGCTCCAGTGTCCCGGGTTCGGTTCTGTTTACTGCCACAGTCTCACAGCTCCAGTGTCCCGGGTTCGGTTCTGTTTACTGCCACAGTCTCACAGCTTCAGTGACCTGGGTTCGGTTCTGTTTACTGCCACAGTCTCACAGCTCCAGTGACCTGGGTTCGGTTCTGTTTACTGCCACAGTCTCACAGCTCCAGTGTCCCGGGTTCGGTTCTGTTTACTGCCACAGTCTCACAGCTCCAGTGACCTGGGTTCGGTTCTGTTTACTGCCACAGTCTCACAGCTCCAGTGTCCCGGGTTCGGTTCTGTTCACTGCCACAGTCTCACAGCTTCAGTGACCTGGGTTCGGTTCTGTTTACTGCCACAGTCTCACAGCTCCAGTGTCCCGGGTTCGGTTCTGGGGACTGCCACAGCCTCACAGCTCCAGTGACCTGGGTTCGGTTCTGTTTACTGCCACAGTCTCACAGCTTCAGTGACCTGGGTTCGGTTCTGGGGACAGCCACAGCCTCACAGCTCCAGTGTCCTGGGTTCGGTTCTGTTTTTTGCCACAGTCTCACAGCTTCAGTGACCCAGGTTCGGTTCTGTTTACTGCCACAGCCTCACAGCTCCAGTGTCCTGGGTTCGGTTCTGTTTACTGCCACAGTCTCACAGCTCCAGTGACCTGGGTTCGGTTCTGTTTACTGCCACAGTCTCACAGCTCCAGTGACCGGGTTCGCTTCTGTTTACTGCCACAGCCTCACAGCTCCAGTGTCCTGGGTTCGGTTCTGTTTACTGCCACAGTCTCACAGCTCCAGTGACCCGGGTTCGGTTCTGTTTACTGCCACAGTCTCACAGCTCCAGTGACCCGGGTTCGGTTCTGCGTACTGCCACAGTCTCACAGCTCCAGTGACCCGGGTTCGGTTCTGTTTACTGCCACAGTCTCACAGCTCCAGTGACCTGGGTTCGGTTCTGTTTACTGCCACAGTCTCACAGCTCCAGTGACCCGGGTTCAGTTCTGCTTACTGCCACAGTCTCACAGCTCCAGTGACATGGGTTCGGTTCTGTTTACTGCCACAGTCTCACAGCTCCAGTGACCCGGGTTCGGTTCTGTTTACTGCCACAGTCTCACAGCTTCAGTGACCTGAGTTCAGTTCTGTTTACTGCCACAGTCTCACAGCTCCAGTGACCCGGGTTCGGTTCTGTTTACTGCCACAGCTTCACAGCTTCAGTGACCTGGGTTCAGTTCTGTTTTTTGCCACAGTCTCACAGCTCCCGTGACCCGGGTTCAGTTCTGTTTACTGCCACAGTCTCACAGCTTCAGTGACCTGGGTTCAGTTCTGTTTACTGCCACAGCCTCACAGCTCCAGTGACCCGGGTTCGGTTCTGTTTACTGCCACAGTCTCACAGCTCCAGTGTCCCGGGTTCGGTTCTGTTTACTGCCACAGTCTCACAGCTTCAGTGAACCGGGTTCGGTTCTGTTTACTGCCACAGTCTCACAGCTCCAGTGACTCGGTTTCGGTTCTGTTTACTGCCACAGTCTCACAGCTCCAGTGACCTGGGTTCGGTTCTGTTTACTGCCACAGTCTCACAGCTCCAGTGACCTGGGTTCAGTTCTGTTTACTGCCACAGTCTCACAGCTCCAGTGACCCGGGTTCTGTTCTGTTCACTGCCACAGTCTCACAGCTCCAGTGTCCCGGGTTCGGTTCTGTTTACTGCCACAGTCTCACAGCTCCAGTGACCTGGGTTCGGTTCTGTTTACTGCCACAGTCGCACAGCTCCAGTGACCTGGGTTCGGTTCTGTTTACTGCCACAGTCTCACAGCTCCAGTGACCTGGGTTCGGTTCTGTTCACTGCCACAGTCTCACAGCTCCAGTGTCCCGGGTTCGGTTCTGTTTACTGCCACAGTCTCACAGCTCCAGTGTCCCGGGTTCGGTTCTGTTTACTGCCACAGTCTCACAGCTCCAGTGTCCTGGGTTCGGTTCTGTTTACTGCCACAGTCTCACAGCTACAGTGACCTGGGTTCGGTTCTGTTTACTGCCACAGTCTCACAGCTCCAGTGACCCGGGTTCGGTTCTGTTTACTGCCACAGTCTCACAGCTCCAGCGACCCGGGTTCGGTTCTGTTTACTGCCACAGCCTCACAGCTCCAGTGACCTGGGTTCGGTTCTGTTTACTGCCACAGTCTCACCGCTCCAGTGACCCGGGTTCGGTTCTGTTTACTGCCACAGTCTCACAGCTCCAGTGACCTGGGTTCGGTTCTGTTTACTGCCACACTCTCACATCTCCAGTGACTTGGGTTCGGTTCTGGGGACTGCCACAGTCTCACAGCTCCAGTGACCCGGGTTCGGTTCTGGGGACTGCCACAGTCTCAAAGCTCCAGTGACCTGGGTTCGGTTCTGTTTACTGCCACAGTCTCACAGCTCCAGTGACCTGGGTTCGGTTCTGTTTACTGCCACAGCCTCACAGCTCCAGTGTCCCGGGTTCGGTTCTGTTTACTGCCACACTCTCACAGCTCCAGTGACCCGGGTTCAGTTCTGCGTACTGCCACAGTCTCACAGCTCCAGTGTCCCGGGTTCGGTTCTGGGGACTGCCACAGCCTCACAGCTCCAATGACCTGGGTTCGGTTCTGTTTACTGCCACAGCCTCACAGCTCCAGTGACCCGGGTTCGGTTCTGTTTTTTGCCACAGTCTCACAGCTCCAGTGACCTGGGTTCGGTTCTGGGGACTGCCACAGTCTCACAGCTCCAGTGTCCCGGGTCCGGTTCTGTTTACTGCCACAGCCTCACAGCTCCAGTGACCCGGGTTCGGTTCTGTTTACTGCCACAGTCTCACAGCTCCAGTGACCTGGGTTCGGTTCTGTTTACTGCCACAGCCTCACAGCTCCAGTGTCCCGGGTTCGGTTCTGTTTACTGCCACACTCTCACAGCTCCAGTGACCCGGGTTCAGTTCTGCGTACTGCCACAGTCTCACAGCTCCAGTGTCCCGGGTTCGGTTCTGGGGACTGCCACAGCCTCACAGCTCCAATGACCTGGGTTCGGTTCTGTTTACTGCCACAGCCTCACAGCTCCAGTGACCCGGGTTCGGTTCTGTTTTTTGCCACAGTCTCACAGCTCCAGTGACCTGGGTTCGGTTCTGGGGACTGCCACAGTCTCACAGCTCCAGTGTCCCGGGTCCGGTTCTGTTTACTGCCACAGCCTCACAGCTCCAGTGACCCGGGTTCGGTTCTGTTTACTGCCACAGTCTCACAGCTCCAGTGACCTGGGTTCGGTTCTGTTTCCTGCCACAGTCTCACAGCTCCAGTGACCTGGGTTCGGTTCTGTTTACTGCCACACTCTCACATCTCCAGTGACTTGGGTTCGGTTCTGGGGACTGCCACAGTCTCACAGCTCCAGTGACCCGGGTTCGGTTCTGGGGACTGCCACAGTCTCAAAGCTCCAGTGACCTGGGTTCGGTTCTGTTTACTGCCACAGTCTCACAGCTCCAGTGACCTGGGTTCGGTTCTGTTTACTGCCACAGCCTCACAGCTCCAGTGTCCCGGGTTCGGTTCTGTTTACTGCCACACTCTCACAGCTCCAGTGACCCGGGTTCAGTTCTGCGTACTGCCACAGTCTCACAGCTCCAGTGTCCCGGGTTCGGTTCTGGGGACTGCCACAGCCTCACAGCTCCAATGACCTGGGTTCGGTTCTGTTTACTGCCACAGCCTCACAGCTCCAGTGACCCGGGTTCGGTTCTGTTTTTTGCCACAGTCTCACAGCTCCAGTGACCTGGGTTCGGTTCTGGGGACTGCCACAGTCTCACAGCTCCAGTGTCCCGGGTCCGGTTCTGTTTACTGCCACAGCCTCACAGCTCCAGTGACCCGGGTTCGGTTCTGTTTACTGCCACAGTCTCACAGCTCCAGTGACCTGGGTTCGGTTCTGTTTCCTGCCACAGTCTCACAGCTCCAGTGACCTGGGTTCGGTTCTGTTTACTGCCACAGTCTCACAGCTCCAGTGACCCGGGTTCGGTTCTGTTTACTGCCACATTCTCACAGCTCCAGTGACCTGGGTTCGGTTCTGTTGACTGCCACAGTCTCACAGCTCCAGTGTCCCGGGTTCAGTTCTGTTTACTGCCACAGTCTCACAGCTCCAGTGACCTGGGTTCGGTTCTGTTTACTGCCACAGTCTCACAGCTCCAGTGACCCGGGTTCGGTTCTGTTTACTGCCACAGTCTCAGAGCTCCAGTGACCCGGGTTCGGTTCTGCGTACTGCCACAGTCTCACATCTCCAGTGACCCGGGTTCGGTTTAGTTTACTGCCACAGTCTCACAGCTCCAGTGACCTGGGTTCGGTTCTGTTTACTGCCACAGTCTCACAGCTCCAGTGACCCGGGTTCAGTTCTGTTTACTGCCACAGTCTCACAGCTCCAGTGACATGGGTTCGGTTCTGTTTACTGCCACAGTCTCACAGCTCCAGTGTCCCGGGTTCGGTTCTGTTTACTGCCACAGCTTCACAGCTTCAGTGACCTGGGTTCAGTTCTGTTTTTTGCCACAGTCTCACAGCTCCCGTGACCCGGGTTCAGTTCTGTTTACTGCCACAGTCTCACAGCTTCAGTGACCTGGGTTCAGTTCTGTTTACTGCCACAGCCTCACAGCTCCAGTGACCCGGGTTCGGTTCTGTTTACTGCCACAGTCTCACAGCTCCAGTGTCCCGGGTTCGGTTCTGTTTACTGCCACAGTCTCACAGCTTCAGTGAACCGGGTTCGGTTCTGTTTACTGCCACAGTCTCACAGCTCCAGTGACTCGGTTTCGGTTCTGTTTACTGCCACAGTCTCACAGCTCCAGTGACCTGGGTTCGGTTCTGTTTACTGCCACAGTCTCACAGCTCCAGTGACCTGGGTTCAGTTCTGTTTACTGCCACAGTCTCACAGCTCCAGTGACCCGGGTTCTGTTCTGTTCACTGCCACAGTCTCACAGCTCCAGTGTCCCGGGTTCGGTTCTGTTTACTGCCACAGTCTCACAGCTCCAGTGACCTGGGTTCGGTTCTGTTTACTGCCACAGTCGCACAGCTCCAGTGACCTGGGTTCGGTTCTGTTTACTGCCACAGTCTCACAGCTCCAGTGACCTGGGTTCGGTTCTGTTCACTGCCACAGTCTCACAGCTCCAGTGTCCCGGGTTCGGTTCTGTTTACTGCCACAGTCTCACAGCTCCAGTGTCCCGGGTTCGGTTCTGTTTACTGCCACAGTCTCACAGCTCCAGTGTCCTGGGTTCGGTTCTGTTTACTGCCACAGTCTCACAGCTACAGTGACCTGGGTTCGGTTCTGTTTACTGCCACAGTCTCACAGCTCCAGTGACCCGGGTTCGGTTCTGTTTACTGCCACAGTCTCACAGCTCCAGCGACCCGGGTTCGGTTCTGTTTACTGCCACAGCCTCACAGCTCCAGTGACCTGGGTTCGGTTCTGTTTACTGCCACAGTCTCACCGCTCCAGTGACCCGGGTTCGGTTCTGTTTACTGCCACAGTCTCACAGCTCCAGTGACCTGGGTTCGGTTCTGTTTACTGCCACACTCTCACATCTCCAGTGACTTGGGTTCGGTTCTGGGGACTGCCACAGTCTCACAGCTCCAGTGACCCGGGTTCGGTTCTGGGGACTGCCACAGTCTCAAAGCTCCAGTGACCTGGGTTCGGTTCTGTTTACTGCCACAGTCTCACAGCTCCAGTGACCTGGGTTCGGTTCTGTTTACTGCCACAGCCTCACAGCTCCAGTGTCCCGGGTTCGGTTCTGTTTACTGCCACACTCTCACAGCTCCAGTGACCCGGGTTCAGTTCTGCGTACTGCCACAGTCTCACAGCTCCAGTGTCCCGGGTTCGGTTCTGGGGACTGCCACAGCCTCACAGCTCCAATGACCTGGGTTCGGTTCTGTTTACTGCCACAGCCTCACAGCTCCAGTGACCCGGGTTCGGTTCTGTTTTTTGCCACAGTCTCACAGCTCCAGTGACCTGGGTTCGGTTCTGGGGACTGCCACAGTCTCACAGCTCCAGTGTCCCGGGTCCGGTTCTGTTTACTGCCACAGCCTCACAGCTCCAGTGACCCGGGTTCGGTTCTGTTTACTGCCACAGTCTCACAGCTCCAGTGACCTGGGTTCAGTTCTGTTTACTGCCACAGTCTCACAGCTCCAGTGACCCGGGTTCTGTTCTGTTCACTGCCACAGTCTCACAGCTCCAGTGTCCCGGGTTCGGTTCTGTTTACTGCCACAGTCTCACAGCTCCAGTGACCTGGGTTCGGTTCTGTTTACTGCCACAGTCGCACAGCTCCAGTGACCTGGGTTCGGTTCTGTTTACTGCCACAGTCTCACAGCTCCAGTGACCTGGGTTCGGTTCTGTTCACTGCCACAGTCTCACAGCTCCAGTGTCCCGGGTTCGGTTCTGTTTACTGCCACAGTCTCACAGCTCCAGTGTCCCGGGTTCGGTTCTGTTTACTGCCACAGTCTCACAGCTCCAGTGTCCTGGGTTCGGTTCTGTTTACTGCCACAGTCTCACAGCTACAGTGACCTGGGTTCGGTTCTGTTTACTGCCACAGTCTCACAGCTCCAGTGACCCGGGTTCGGTTCTGTTTACTGCCACAGTCTCACAGCTCCAGCGACCCGGGTTCGGTTCTGTTTACTGCCACAGCCTCACAGCTCCAGTGACCTGGGTTCGGTTCTGTTTACTGCCACAGTCTCACCGCTCCAGTGACCCGGGTTCGGTTCTGTTTACTGCCACAGTCTCACAGCTCCAGTGACCTGGGTTCGGTTCTGTTTACTGCCACACTCTCACATCTCCAGTGACTTGGGTTCGGTTCTGGGGACTGCCACAGTCTCACAGCTCCAGTGACCCGGGTTCGGTTCTGGGGACTGCCACAGTCTCAAAGCTCCAGTGACCTGGGTTCGGTTCTGTTTACTGCCACAGTCTCACAGCTCCAGTGACCTGGGTTCGGTTCTGTTTACTGCCACAGCCTCACAGCTCCAGTGTCCCGGGTTCGGTTCTGTTTACTGCCACACTCTCACAGCTCCAGTGACCCGGGTTCAGTTCTGCGTACTGCCACAGTCTCACAGCTCCAGTGTCCCGGGTTCGGTTCTGGGGACTGCCACAGCCTCACAGCTCCAATGACCTGGGTTCGGTTCTGTTTACTGCCACAGCCTCACAGCTCCAGTGACCCGGGTTCGGTTCTGTTTTTTGCCACAGTCTCACAGCTCCAGTGACCTGGGTTCGGTTCTGGGGACTGCCACAGTCTCACAGCTCCAGTGTCCCGGGTCCGGTTCTGTTTACTGCCACAGCCTCACAGCTCCAGTGACCCGGGTTCGGTTCTGTTTACTGCCACAGTCTCACAGCTCCAGTGACCTGGGTTCGGTTCTGTTTACTGCCACAGCCTCACAGCTCCAGTGTCCCGGGTTCGGTTCTGTTTACTGCCACACTCTCACAGCTCCAGTGACCCGGGTTCAGTTCTGCGTACTGCCACAGTCTCACAGCTCCAGTGTCCCGGGTTCGGTTCTGGGGACTGCCACAGCCTCACAGCTCCAATGACCTGGGTTCGGTTCTGTTTACTGCCACAGCCTCACAGCTCCAGTGACCCGGGTTCGGTTCTGTTTTTTGCCACAGTCTCACAGCTCCAGTGACCTGGGTTCGGTTCTGGGGACTGCCACAGTCTCACAGCTCCAGTGTCCCGGGTCCGGTTCTGTTTACTGCCACAGCCTCACAGCTCCAGTGACCCGGGTTCGGTTCTGTTTACTGCCACAGTCTCACAGCTCCAGTGACCTGGGTTCGGTTCTGTTTCCTGCCACAGTCTCACAGCTCCAGTGACCTGGGTTCGGTTCTGTTTACTGCCACACTCTCACATCTCCAGTGACTTGGGTTCGGTTCTGGGGACTGCCACAGTCTCACAGCTCCAGTGACCCGGGTTCGGTTCTGGGGACTGCCACAGTCTCAAAGCTCCAGTGACCTGGGTTCGGTTCTGTTTACTGCCACAGTCTCACAGCTCCAGTGACCTGGGTTCGGTTCTGTTTACTGCCACAGCCTCACAGCTCCAGTGTCCCGGGTTCGGTTCTGTTTACTGCCACACTCTCACAGCTCCAGTGACCCGGGTTCAGTTCTGCGTACTGCCACAGTCTCACAGCTCCAGTGTCCCGGGTTCGGTTCTGGGGACTGCCACAGCCTCACAGCTCCAATGACCTGGGTTCGGTTCTGTTTACTGCCACAGCCTCACAGCTCCAGTGACCCGGGTTCGGTTCTGTTTTTTGCCACAGTCTCACAGCTCCAGTGACCTGGGTTCGGTTCTGGGGACTGCCACAGTCTCACAGCTCCAGTGTCCCGGGTCCGGTTCTGTTTACTGCCACAGCCTCACAGCTCCAGTGACCCGGGTTCGGTTCTGTTTACTGCCACAGTCTCACAGCTCCAGTGACCTGGGTTCGGTTCTGTTTCCTGCCACAGTCTCACAGCTCCAGTGACCTGGGTTCGGTTCTGTTTACTGCCACAGTCTCACAGCTCCAGTGACCCGGGTTCGGTTCTGTTTACTGCCACATTCTCACAGCTCCAGTGACCTGGGTTCGGTTCTGTTGACTGCCACAGTCTCACAGCTCCAGTGTCCCGGGTTCAGTTCTGTTTACTGCCACAGTCTCACAGCTCCAGTGACCTGGGTTCGGTTCTGTTTACTGCCACAGTCTCACAGCTCCAGTGACCCGGGTTCGGTTCTGTTTACTGCCACAGTCTCAGAGCTCCAGTGACCCGGGTTCGGTTCTGCGTACTGCCACAGTCTCACATCTCCAGTGACCCGGGTTCGGTTTAGTTTACTGCCACAGTCTCACAGCTCCAGTGACCTGGGTTCGGTTCTGTTTACTGCCACAGTCTCACAGCTCCAGTGACCCGGGTTCAGTTCTGTTTACTGCCACAGTCTCACAGCTCCAGTGACATGGGTTCGGTTCTGTTTACTGCCACAGTCTCACAGCTCCAGTGTCCCGGGTTCGGCTCTGTTTACTGCCACAGTCTCACAGCTCCAGTGACCTGGGTTCGGTTCTGTTTACTGCCACAGTCTCACAGCTCCAGTGACCTGGGTTCGGTTCTGTTTACTGCCACAGTCTCACAGCTCCAGTGACCCGGGTTCGGTTCTGTTTACTGCCACAGTCTCACAGCTCCAGTGTCCTGGGTTCGGTTCTGTTTACTGCCACAGTCTCACAGCTCCAGTGACCCGGGTTCAGTTCTGTTTACTGCCACATTCTCACAGCTCCAGTGACTCGGGTTCGGTTCTGTTTACTGCCACAGTCTCACAGCTCCAGTGTCCCGGGTTCGGCTCTGTTTACTGCCACAGTCTCACAGCTCCAGTGACCTGGGTTCAGTTCTGTTTACTGCCACAGTCTCACAGCTCCAGTGACCTGGGTTCAGTTCTGTTTACTGCCACAGCCTCACAGCTCCAGTGACCTGGGTTCGGTTCTGTTTACTGCCACAGTCTCACAGCTCCAGTGACCTGGGTTCAGTTCTGTTTACTGCCCACAGCCTCACAGCTCCAGTGACCTGGGTTCGGTTCTGTTTACTGCCACAGTCTCACAGCTCCAGTGACCTGGGTTCAGTTCTGTTTACTGCCACAGTCTCACAGCTCCAGTGTCCTGGGTTCGGTTCTGTTTACTGCCACAGTCTCACAGCTCCAGTGACCTGGGTTCAGTTCTGTTTACTGCCACAGTCTCACAGCTCCAGTGTCCTGGGTTCGGTTCTGTTTACTGCCACAGTCTCACAGCTCCAGTGACCTGGGTTCAGTTCTGTTTACTGCCACAGTCTCACAGCTCCAGTGTCCTGGGTTCGGTTCTGTTTACTGCCACAGTCTCACAGCTCCAGTGACCTGGGTTCAGTTCTGTTTACTGCCACAGTCTCACAGCTCCAGTGACCTGGGTTCAGTTCTGTTTACTGCCACAGTCTCACAACTCCAGTGACCTGAGTTCGGTTCTGTTTACTGCCACAGCCTCACAGCTCCAGTGTCCTGGGTTCGGTTCTGGGGACTGCCACAGTCTCACAGCTCCAGTGACCCGGGTTCGGTTCTGTTTACTGCCACACTCTCACAGCTCCAGTGACCCGGGTTCAGTTCTGCGTACTGCCGCAGTCTCACAGCTCCAGTGTCCCGCGTTCGGTTCTGGGGACTGCCTCAGTCTCACAGCTCCAGTGTCCTGGGTTCGGTTCTGTTTACTGCCACAGCCTCACAGCTCCAGTGTCCCGGGTTCGGTTCTGTTTACTGCCACAGTCTCACAGCTCCAGTGACCTGGGTTCGGTTCTGTTTACTGCCACAGTCTCACAGCTCCAGTGACCCGGGTTCAGTTCTGTTTACTGCCACAGTGTCACAGCTCCAGTGACCCGGGTTCAGTTCTGTTTACTGCCACAGTCTCACAGCTCCAGTGACCCGGGTTCGGTTCTGTTTACTGCCACAGTCTCACAGCTCCAGTGACCTGGGTTCGGTTCTGTTTACTGCCACAGTCTCACAGCTCCAGTGACCTGGGTTCGGTTCTGCGTACTGCCACAGTCTCACAGCTCCAGTGTCCCGGGTTCGGTTCTGGGGACTGCCACAGCCTCACAGCTCCAGTGTCCCGGGTTCGGTTCTGTTTACTGCCACAGTCTCACAGCTCCACTGACCCGAGTTCGGTTCTGTTTACTGCCACAGTTTCACAGCTCCAGTGACCTGGGTTCGGTTCTGTTTACCTCCACAGTCTCACAGCTCCAGTGACCCGGGTTCGGTTCTGTTTACTGCCACAGTCTCACAGCTCCAGTGACCTGGGTTCGGTTCTGTTTACTGCCACAGTCTCACAGCTTCAGTGACCCGGGTTCGGTTCTGTTTACTGCCACAGTCTCACAGCTCCAGTGACCCGGGTTCAGTTCTGTTTACTGCCACAGTCTCACAGCTCCAGTGACCTGGGTTCAGTTCTGTTTACTGCCACAGTCTCACCGCTCCAGTGTCCCGGGTTCAGTTCTGTTTACTGCCACAGTCTCACAGCTCCAGTGACCTGGGTTCGGTTCTGTTTACTGCCACAGTCTCACAGCTCCAGTGACCTGGGTTCAGTTCTGTTTACTGCCACAGTCTCACAGCTCCAGTGACCTGAGTTCGGTTCTGTTTACTGCCACAGCCTCACAGCTCCAGTGTCCTGGGTTCGGTTCTGGGGACTGCCACAGTCTCACAGCTCCAGTGTCCCGGGTTCGGTTCTGTTTACTGCCACACTCTCACAGCTCCAGTGACCCGAGTTCAGTTCTGCGTACTGCCGCAGTCTCACAGCTCCAGTGTCCCGCGTTCGGTTCTGGGGACTGCCACAGCCTCACAGCTCCAGTGTCCCGAGTTCGGTTCTGTTTACTGCCACAGTCTCACAGCTCCACTGACCCGGGTTCGGTTCTGTTTACTGCCACAGTCTCACAGCTCCAGTGACCTGGGTTCGGTTCTGTTTACCTCCACAGTCTCACAGCTCCAGTGACCCGGGTTCGGTTCTGTTTACTGCCACAGTCTCACAGCTCCAGTGACCTGGGTTCGGTTCTGTTTACTGCCACAGTCTCACAGCTCCAGTGACCCGGGTTCGGTTCTGTTTACTGCCAAAGTCTCACAGCTCCAGTGACCTGGGTTCGGTTCTGTTTACTGCCACAGTCTCACAGCTCCAGTGACCTGGGTTCGGTTCTGTTTACTGCCACAGTTTCACAGCTCCAGTGACCCGCGTTCGGTTCTGTTTACTGCCACAGTCTCACAGCTCCAGTGACCTGGGTTCGGTTCTGTTTACTGCCACAGTCTCACAGCTCCAGTGACCTGGGTTCGGTTCTGCGTACTGCCACAGTCTCACAGCTCCAGTGTCCCGGGTTCGGTTCTGTTTACTGCCACAGCCTCACAGCTCCAGTGTCCCGGGTTCGGTTCTGTTTACTGCCACAGTCTCACAGCTCCACTGACCCGGGTTCGGTTCTGTTTACTGCCACAGTCTCACAGCTCCAGTGACCTGGGTTCGGTTCTGTTTACCTCCACAGTCTCACAGCTCCAGTGACCCGGGTTCGGTTCTGTTTACTGCCACAGTCTCACAGCTCCAGTGACCTGGGTTCGGTTCTGTTTACTGCCACAGTCTCACAGCTCCAGTGACCCGGGTTCGGTTCTGTTTACTGCCAAAGTCTCACAGCTCCAGTGACCTGGGTTTGGTTCTGTTTACTGCCACTGTCTCACAGCTCCAGTGACCTGGGTTCGGTTCTGTTTACTGCCACAGTCTCACAGCTCCAGTGACCCGGGTTCGGTTCTGTTTACTGCCACAGTCTCACAGCTCCAGTGACCTGGGTTCGGTTCTGTTTACTGCCACAGTCTCACAGCTCCAGTGACCTGGGTTCGGTTCTGCGTACTGCCACAGTCTCACAGCTCCAGTGTCCCGGGTTCGGTTCTGTTTACTGCCACAGCCTCACAGCTCCAGTGTCCCGGGTTCGGTTCTGGGGACTGCCACAGCCTCACAGCTCCAGTGACCTGGGTTCGGTTCTGTTTACTGCCACAGTCTCACAGCTCCAGTGTCCCGGGTTCAGTTCTGTTTACTGCCACAGTCTCACAGCTCCAGTGACCCGGGTTCAGTTCTGTTTACTGCCACAGTCTCACCGCTCCAGTGTCCCGGGTTCAGTTCTGTTTACTGCCACAGTCTCACAGCTCCAGTGACCCGGGTTCGGTTCTGTTTACTGCCACAGTCTCACAGCTCCAGTGACCCGGGTTCGGTTCTGTTTACTGCCACAGTCTCACAGCTCCAGTGTCCCGGGTTCGGTTCTGTTTTTTGCCACAGTCTCACAGCTCCAGTGACCCGGGTTCGGTTCTGTTTACTGCCACAGCCTCACAGCTCCAGTGACCCGGGTTCGGTTCTGTTTACTGCCACAGTCTCACAGCTCCAGTGACCCGGGTTCGGTTCTGTTTACTGCCACAGTCTCACAGCTCCAGGGACCTGGGTTCGGTACTGTTTGCTGCCACAGTCTCACAGCTCCAGTGTCCCGGGTTCGGTTCTGTTTACTGCCACAGTCTCACAGCTTCAGTGTCCCGGGTTCGTTTCTGTTTTTTGCCACAGTCTCACAGCTCCAGTGACCTGGGTTCGGTTCTGTTTACTGTAACAGTCTCACAGCTCCAGAGACCCGGGTTCGGTTCTGTTTACTGCCACAGTCTCACAGCTCCAGTGTCCCGGGTTCGGTTCTGTTTTTTGCCACAGTCTAACAGCTCCAGTGACCCGGGTTCGGTTCTGTTTACTGCCAGTCTCACAGCTCCAGTGTCCCGGGTTCGGTTCTGTTTTTTGCCACAGTCTCACCGCTCCAGTGACCTGGGTTCGTTTCTGTTTACTGCCACAGTCTCACAGCTCCAGTGACCCGGGATCGGTTCTGTTCACTGCCACAGTCTCACAGCTCCAGTGACCGGGTTCGGTTCTGTTTACTGCCACAGTCTCACAGCTCCAGTGACCTGGGTTCGGTTCTGTTTACTGCCACAGTCTCACAGCTCCAGTGTCCCGGGTTCGGTTCTGTTTCCTGCCACAGTCTCACAGCTCCAGTGACCCGGGTTCGGTTCTGTTCACTGCCACAGTCTCACAGCTCCAGTGTCCTGGGTTCGGTTCTGTTTACTGCCACAGTCTCACAGCTCCGGTGACCCGGGTTCGGTTCTGTTTACTGCCACAGCCTCACAGCTCCAGTGACCTGGGTTCGGTTCTGTTTACTGCCACAGCCTCACAGCTCCAGTGACCTGGGTTCGGTTCTGTTTACTGCCACAGCCTCACAGCTCCAGTGACCTGTGTTCGGTTCTGTTTACTGCCACAGTCTCACAGCTCCAGTGACCTGTGTTCGGTTCTGTTTACTGCCACAGTCTCACAGCTCCAGTGACCTGGGTTCAGTTCTGTTTACTGCCACAGTCTCACAGCTCCAGTGACCTGGGTTCAGTTCTGTTTACTGCCACAGTCTCACAGCTCCAGTGACCTGAGTTCGGTTCTGTTTACTGCCACAGCCTCACAGCTCCAGTGTCCTGGGTTCGGTTCTGGGGACTGCCACAGTCTCACAGCTCCAGTGTCCCGGGTTCGGTTCTGTTTACTGCCACACTCTCACAGCTCCAGTGACCCGGGTTCAGTTCTGCGTACTGCCGCAGTCTCACAGCTCCAGAGTCCCGCGTTCGGTTCTGGGGACTGCCACAGCCTCACAGCTCCAGTGTCCCGGGTTCGGTTCTGTTTACTGCCACAGTCTCACAGCTCCAGTGACCTGGGTTCGGTTCTGTTTACTGCCACACTCTCACAGCTCCAGTGACCCGGGTTCATTTCTGTTTACTGCCACAGTCTCACTGCTCCAGTGACCCGGGTTCAGTTCTGTTTACTGCCACAGTCTCACAGCTCCAGTGACCCGCGTTCGGTTCTGTTTACTGCCACAGTCTCACAGCTCCAGTGACCTGGGTTCGGTTCTGTTTACTGCCACAGTCTCACAGCTCCAGTGACCTGGGTTCGGTTCTGCGTACTGCCACAGTCTCACAGCTCCAGTGTCCCGGGTTCGGTTCTGTTTACTGCCACAGCCTCACAGCTCCAGTGTCCCGGGTTCGGTTCTGTTTACTGCCACAGTCTCACAGCTCCACTGACCCGGGTTCGGTTCTGTTTACTGCCACAGTCTCACAGCTCCAGTGACCTGGGTTCGGTTCTGTTTACCTCCACAGTCTCACAGCTCCAGTGACCCGGGTTCGGTTCTGTTTACTGCCACAGTCTCACAGCTCCAGTGACCTGGGTTCGGTTCTGTTTACTGCCACAGTCTCACAGCTCCAGTGACCCGGGTTCGGTTAAGTTTACTGCCAAAGTCTCACAGCTCCAGTGACCTGAGTTCGGTTCTGTTTACTGCCACAGTCTCACAGCTCCAGTGACCTGGGTTCGGTTCTGTTTACTGCCACAGTCTCACAGCTCCAGTGACCCGGGTTCGGTTCTGTTTACTGCCACAGTCTCACAGCTCCAGTGACCTGGGTTCGGTTCTGTTTACTGCCACAGTCTCACAGCTCCAGTGACCTGGGTTCGGTTCTGCGTACTGCCACAGTCTCACAGCTCCAGTGTCCCGGGTTCGGTTCTGTTTACTGCCACAGCCTCACAGCTCCAGTGTCCCGGGTTCGGTTCTGGGGACTGCCACAGCCTCACAGCTCCAGTGACCTGGGTTCGGTTCTGTTTACTGCCACAGTCTCACAGCTCCAGTGTCCCGGGTTCAGTTCTGTTTACTGCCACAGTCTCACAGCTCCAGTGACCCGGGTTCAGTTCTGTTTACTGCCACAGTCTCACCTCTCCAGTGTCCCGGGTTCAGTTCTGTTTACTGCCACAGTCTCACAGCTCCAGTGACCCGGGTTCGGTTCTGTTTACTGCCACAGTCTCACAGCTCCAGTGACCCGGGTTCGGTTCTCTTTACTGCCACAGTCTCACAGCTCCAGTGACCCGGGTTCGGTTCTGTTTACTGCCACAGTCTCACAGCTCCAGTGTCCCGGGTTCGGTTCTGTTTTTTGCCACAGTCTCACCGCTCCAGTGACCTGGGTTCGGTTCTGTTTACTGCCACGGTCTCACAGCTCCAGTGACCTGGGTTCGGTTCTGTTTACTGCCACAGTCTCACAGCTCCAGTTTCCCGGGTTCGGTTCTGTTTTTTGCCACAGTCTCACAGCTCCAGTGACCTGGGTTCGGTTCTGTTTACTGCCACAGCCTCACAGCTCCAGTGACCCGGGTTCGGTTCTGTTTACTGCCACAGTCTCACAGCTCCAGTGACCCGGGTTCGGTTCTGTTTACTGCCACAGTCTCACAGCTCCAGTGTCCCGGGTTCGGTTCTGTTTTTTGCCACAGTCTCACAGCTCCAGTGACCTGGGTTCGGTTCTGTTTACTGCCACAGTCTCACAGCTCCAGTGACCCGGGTTCGGTTCTGTTTACTGCCACAGTCTCACAGCTCCAGTGTCCCGGGTTCGGTTCTGTTTTTTGCCACAGTCTCACAGCTCCAGTGACCCGGGTTCGGTTCTGTTTACTGCCACAGTCTCACAGCTCCAGTGTCCCGGGTTCGGTTCTGTTTTTTGCCACAGTCTCACCGCTCCAGTGACCTGGGTTCGGTTCTGTTTACTGCCACAGTCTCACAGCTCCAGTGACCCGGGATCGGTTCTGTTCACTGCCACAGTCTCACAGCTCCAGTGACCGGGTTCGGTTCTGTTTACTGCCACAGTCTCACAGCTCCAGTGACCTGGGTTCGGTTCTGTTTACTGCCACAGTCTCACAGCTCCAGTGTCCCGGGTTCGGTTCTGTTTCCTGCCACAGTCTCACAGCTCCAGTGACCCGGGTTCGGTTCTGTTCACTGCCACAGTCTCACAGCTCCAGTGTCCTGGGTTCGGTTCTGTTTACTGCCACAGTCTCACAGCTCCGGTGACCCGGGTTCGGTTCTGTTTACTGCCACAGCCTCACAGCTCCAGTGACCTGGGTTCGGTTCTGTTTACTGCCACAGTCTCACAGCTCCAGTGACCTGGGTTCGGTTCTGTTTACTGCCACAGTCTCACAGCTCCAGTGACCTGGGTTCGGTTCTGTTTACTGCCACAGTCTCACAGCTCCAGTGACCTGGGTTCGGTTCTGTTTCCTGCCACAGTCTCACAGCTCCAGTGACCCGGGTTCGGTTCTGTTCACTGCCACAGCCTCACAGCTCCAGTGACCTGAGTTTGGTTCTGTTTACTGCCACAGCCTCACAGCTCCAGTGACCCGGGTTCGGTTCTGTTGACTGCCACAGCCTCACAGCTCCAGTGACCCGGGTTCGGTTCTGTTTACTGCCACAGTGTCACAGCTCCAGTGTCCCGGGTTCGGTTCTGTTTACTGCCACAGTCTCACAGCTCCAGTGACCTGGTTTCGGTTCTGTTTACTGCCACAGTCTCAC
Source organism: Heterodontus francisci (assembly GCF_036365525.1). Classification (NCBI taxonomy): domain Eukaryota; kingdom Metazoa; phylum Chordata; class Chondrichthyes; order Heterodontiformes; family Heterodontidae; genus Heterodontus; species Heterodontus francisci. Next base: position 821,586 of record NW_027140443.1, on the reverse strand, counting down.
AGCTTCAGTGACCCGGGTTCGGTTCTGTTTACTGCCACAGTCTCACAGCTCCAGTGACCTGGGTTCGGTTCTGTTTACTGCCACAGTCTCACAGCTCCAGTGACCTGGGTTCGGTTCTGTTTACTGCCACAGTCTCACTGCTCCAGTGACCTGGGTTCGGTTCTGTTTACTGCCACAGTCTCACAGCTCCAGTGACCCGGGTTCGGTTCTGTTTACTGCCACAGCCTCACAGCTCCAGTGACCCGGGTTCGGTTCTGTTTACTGCCACAGTCTCACAGCTCCGGTGACCCGGGTTCGGTTCTGTTTACTGCCACAGTCTCACAGCTCCAGTGACCCGGGTTCAGTTCTGTTTACTGCCACAGTCTCACCTCTCCAGTGTCCCGGGTTCAGTTCTGTTTACTGCCACAGTCTCACAGCTCCAGTGACCCGGGTTCGGTTCTGTTTACTGCCACAGTCTCACAGCTCCAGTGACCCGAGTTCGGTTCTGTTTACTGCCACAGTCTCACAGCTCCAGTTTCCCGGGTTCGGTTCTGTTTTTTGCCACAGTCTCACAGCTCCAGTGACCTGGGTTCGGTTCTGTTTACTGCCACAGCCTCACAGCTCCAGTGACCCGGGTTCGGTTCTGTTTACTGCCACAGTCTCACAGCTCCAGTGACCCGGGTTCGGTTCTGTTTACTGCCACAGTCTCACAGCTCCAGTGTCCCGGGTTCGGTTCTGTTTTTTGCCACAGTCTCACAGCTCCAGTGACCTGGGTTCGGTTCTGTTTACTGCCACAGTCTCACAGCTCCAGTGTCCCGGGTTCAGTTCTGTTTACTGCCACAGTCTCACAGCTCCAGTGACCCGGGTTCGGTTCTGTTTACTGCCACAGTCTCACAGCTCCAGTGTCCCGGGTTCGGTTCTGTTTTTTGCCACAGTCTCACAGCTCCAGTGACCCGGGTTCGGTTCTGTTTACTGCCACAGTCTCACAGCTCCAGTGTCCCGGGTTCGGTTCTGTTTTTTGCCACAGTCTCACCGCTCCAGTGACCTGGGTTCGGTTCTGTTTACTGCCACAGTCTCACAGCTCCAGTGACCCGGGATCGGTTCTGTTCACTGCCACAGTCTCACAGCTCCAGTGACCGGGTTCTGTTCTGTTTACTGCCACAGTCTCACAGCTCCAGTGACCTGGGTTCGGTTCTGTTTACTGCCACAGTCTCACAGCTCCAGTGTCCCGGGTTCGGTTCTGTTTCCTGCCACAGTCTCACAGCTCCAGTGACCCGGGTTCGGTTCTGTTCACTGCCACAGTCTCACAGCTCCAGTGTCCTGGGTTCGGTTCTGTATACTGCCACAGTCTCACAGCTCCGGTGACCCGGGTTCGGTTCTGTTTACTGCCACAGCCTCACAGCTCCGGTGACCTGGGTTCGGTTCTGTTTACTGCCACAGTCTCACAGCTCCAGTGACCTGGGTTCGGTTCTGTTTACTGCCACAGTCTCACAGCTCCAGTGACCTGGGTTCGGTTCTGTTTACTGCCACAGTCTCACAGCTCCAGTGACCTGGGTTCGGTTCTGTTTCCTGCCACAGTCTCACAGCTCCAGTGACCCGGGTTCGGTTCTGTTCACTGCCACAGCCTCACAGCTCCAGTGACCTGAGTTTGGTTCTGTTTACTGCCACAGCCTCACAGCTCCAGTGACCCGGGTTCGGTTCTGTTGACTGCCACAGCCTCACAGCTCCAGTGACCCGGGTTCGGTTCTGTTTACTGCCACAGTGTCACAGCTCCAGTGTCCCGGGTTCGGTTCTGTTTACTGCCACAGTCTCACAGCTCCAGTGACCTGGTTTCGGTTCTGTTTACTGCCACAGTCTCACAGCTTCAGTGACCCGGGTTCGGTTCTGTTTACTGCCACAGTCTCACAGCTCCAGTGACCTGGGTTCGGTTCTGTTTACTGCCACAGTCTCACAGCTCCAGTGACCTGGGTTCGGTTCTGTTTACTGCCACAGTCTCACTGCTCCAGTGACCTGGGTTCGGTTCTGTTTACTGCCACAGTCTCACAGCTCCAGTGACCCGGGTTCGGTTCTGTTTACTGCCACAGCCTCACAGCTCCAGTGACCCGGGTTCGGTTCTGTTTACTGCCACAGTCTCACAGCTCCGGTGACCCGGGTTCGGTTCTGTTTACTGCCACAGTCTCACAGCTCCAGTGTCCCGGGTTCGGTTCTGTTTACTGCCACAGTCTCACAGCTTCAGTGACCTGTGTTCGGTTCTGTTTACTGCCACAGTCTCACAGCTCCAGTGACCTGGGTTCGGTTCTGTTTACTGCCACAGTCTCACAGCTCCAGTGACATGGGTTCGGTTCTGTTTACTGCCACAGTCTCACAGCTTCAGTGACCCGGGTTCTGTTCTGTTTACTGCCACAGTCTCACAGCTCCAGTGACCTGGGTTCGGTTCTGTTTACTGCCACAGCCTCACAGCTCCAGTGACCTGGGTTCGGTTCTGTTTACTGCCACAGTCTCACAGCTTCAGTGACCTGGGTTCGGTTCTGTTTACTGCCACAGTCTCACAGGTCCAGTGACCTGGGTTCGGTTCTGTTTACTGCCACAGTCTCACAGCTCCAGTGACCCGGGTTCGGTTCTGTTTACTGCCACAGCCTCACAGCTCCAGTGACCTGGGTTCGGTTCTGTTTACTGCCACAGCCTCACAGCTCCAGTGACCTGGGTTCGGTTCTGTTTACTGCCACAGTCTCACAGCTCCAGTGTCCCGGGTTCGGTTCTGTTTACTGCCTCAGTCTCACAGCTCCAGTGACCTGGGTTCAGTTCTGTTTACTGCCACAGTCTCACAGCTCCAGTGTCCCGGGTTCGGTTCTGTTTACTGCCACAGTCTCACATCTCCGGTGACCCGGGTTCGGTTCTGTTTACTGCCACAGTCTCACAGCTCCAGTGACCTGGGTTCAGTTCTGTTTACTGCCACAGTCTCACAGCTCCAGTGACCCGGGTTCGGTTCTGTTTACTGCCACAGTCTCACTGCTCCAGTGACCTGGGTTCGGTTCTGTTTACTGCCACAGTCTCACAGCTCCAGTGACATGGGTTCAGTTCTGTTTACTGCCACAGTCTCACAGCTTCAGTGACCCGGGTTCAGTTCTGTTTACTGCCACAGCCTCACAGCTCCAGTGACCTGGGTTCAGTTCTGTTTACTGCCACAGTCTCACTGCTCCAGTGACCCGGGTTCGGTTCTGTTTACTGCCACAGTCTCACAGCTCCAGTGACATGGGTTCGGTTCTGTTTACTGCCACAGTCTCACAGCTTCAGTGACCCGGGTTCGGTTCTGGGGACTGCCACAGTCTCACAGCTCCAGTGACCTGGGTTCAGTTCTGTTTACTGCCACAGTCTCACAGCTCCAGTGACCTGGGTTCAGTTCTGTTTACTGCCACAGTCTCACAGCTCCAGTGACCCGGGTTCGGTTCTGTTTACTGCCACAGTCTCACAGCTCCAGTGACCTGGGTTCGGTTCTGTTTACTGCCACAGTCTCACTGCTCCAGTGACCTGGGTTCAGTTCTGTTTACTGCCACAGCCTCACAGCTCCAGTGACCTGGGTTCGGTTCTGTTTACTGCCACAGCCTCACAGCTCCAGTGTCCCGGGTTCGGTTCTGTTTACTGCCACAGTCTCACAGCTCCAGTGACCTGGGTTCGGTTCTGTTTACTGCCACAGTCTCACAGCTCCAGTGACCCGGGTTCAGTTCTGTTTACTGCCACAGTCTCACCGCTCCAGTGTCCCGGGTTCGGTTCTGTTTTTTGCCACAGTCTCACAGCTCCAGTGACCTGGGTTCGGTTCTGTTTACTGCCACAGTCTCACAGCTCCAGTGACCCGGGTTCGGTTCTGTTTACTGCCACAGTCTCACAGCTCCAGTGTCCCGGGTTCGGTTCTGTTTTTTGCCACAGTCTCACAGCTCCAGTGACCCGGGTTCGGTTCTGTTTACTGCCACAGTCTCACAGCTCCAGTGTCCCGGGTTCGGTTCTGTTTTTTGCCACAGTCTCACCGCTCCAGTGACCTGGGTTCGGTTCTGTTTACTGCCACAGTCTCACAGCTCCAGTGACCCGGGATCGGTTCTGTTCACTGCCACAGTCTCACAGCTCCAGTGACCGGGTTCGGTTCTGTTTACTGCCACAGTCTCACAGCTCCAGTGACCTGGGTTCGGTTCTGTTTACTGCCACAGTCTCACAGCTCCAGTGTCCCGGGTTCGGTTCTGTTTCCTGCCACAGTCTCACAGCTCCAGTGACCCGGGTTCGGTTCTGTTCACTGCCACAGTCTCACAGCTCCAGTGTCCTGGGTTCGGTTCTGTTTACTGCCACAGTCTCACAGCTCCGGTGACCCGGGTTCGGTTCTGTTTACTGCCACAGCCTCACAGCTCCAGTGACCTGGGTTCGGTTCTGTTTACTGCCACAGTCTCACAGCTCCAGTGACCTGGGTTCGGTTCTGTTTACTGCCACAGTCTCACAGCTCCAGTGACCTAGGTTCGGTTCTGTTTACTGCCACAGTCTCACAGCTCCAGTGACCTGGGTTCGGTTCTGTTTACTGCCAAAGTCTCACAGCTCCAGTGACCCGGGTTCAGTTCTGTTTACTGCCACAGTCTCACAGCTCCAGTGACCTGGCTTCGGTTCTGTTTCCTGCCACAGTCTCACAGCTCCAGTGACCCGGGTTCGGTTCTGTTCACTGCCACAGCCTCACAGCTCCAGTGACCTGGGTTCGGTTCTGTTTACTGCCACAGCCTCAGAGCTCCAGTGACCCGGGTTCGGTTCTGTTGACTGCCACAGCCTCACAGCTCAAGTGACCCGGGTTCGGTTCTGTTTACTGCCACAGTCTCACAGCTCCAGTGTCCCGGGTTCGGTTCTGTTTACTGCCACAGTCTCACAGCTCCAGTGACCTGGTTTCGGTTCTGTTTACTGCCACAGTCTCACAGCTTCAGTGACCCGGGTTCGGTTCTGTTTACTGCCACAGTCTCACAGCTCCAGTGACCTGGGTTCGGTTCTGTTTACTGCCACAGTCTCACAGCTCCAGTGACCTGGGTTCGGTTCTGTTTACTGCCACAGTCTCACTGCTCCAGTGACCTGGGTTCGGTTCTGTTTACTGCCACAGTCTCACAGCTCCAGTGACCCGGGTTCGGTTCTGTTTACTGCCACAGCCTCACAGCTCCAGTGACCCAGGTTCGGTTCTGTTTACTGCCACAGTCTCACAGCTCCGGTGACCCGGGTTCGGTTCTGTTTACTGCCACAGTCTCACAGCTCCAGTGTCCCGGGTTCGGTTCTGTTTACTGCCACAGTCTCACAGCTTCAGTGACCTGGGTTCGGTTCTGTTTACTGCCACAGTCTCACAGCTCCAGTGACCTGGGTTCGGTTCTGTTTACTGCCACAGTCTCACAGCTTCAGTGACCTGGGTTCAGTTCTGTTTACTGCCACAGTCTCACAGCTTCAGTGACCCGGGTTCAGTTCTGTTTACTGCCACAGCCTCACAGCTCCAGTGACCCGGGTTCGGTTCTGTTTACTGCCACAGTCTCACAGCTCCAGTGACATGGGTTCGGTTCTGTTTACTGCCACAGTCTCACAGCTTCAGTGATCCGGGTTCGGTTCTGGGGACTGCCACAGTCTCACAGCTCCAGTGACCTGGGTTCAGTTCTGTTTACTGCCAAAGTCTCACAGCTCCAGTGACCTGGGTTCAGTTCTGTTTACTGCCACAGTCTCACTGCTCCAGTGACCTGGGTTCAGTTCTGTTTACTGCCACAGCCTCACAGCTCCAGTGACCTGGGTTCGGTTCTGTTTACTGCCACAGCCTCACAGCTCCAGTGTCCCGGGTTCGGTTCTGTTTACTGCCACAGTCTCACAGCTCCAGTGACCTGGGTTCGGTTCTGTTTACTGCCACAGTCTCACAGCTCCAGTGACCCGGGTTCAGTTCTGTTTACTGCCACAGTCTCACAGCTCCAGTGACCTGGGTTCGGTTCTGTTTCCTGCCACAGTCTCACAGCTCCAGTGACCCGGGTTCGGTTCTGTTCACTGCCACAGCCTCACAGCTCCAGTGACCTGGGTTCGGTTCTGTTTACTGCCACAGCCTCACAGCTCCAGTGACCCGGGTTCGGTTCTGTTGACTGCCACAGCCTCACAGCTCCAGTGACCCGGGTTCGGTTCTGTTTACTGCCACAGTCTCACAGCTCCAGTGTCCCGGGCTCGGTACTGTTTACTGCCACAGTCTCACAGCTCCAGTGACCTGGGTTCGGTTCTGTTTACTGCCACAGTCTCACAGCTCCAGTGACCTGGGTTCGGTTCTGTTTACTGCCACAGTCTCACAGCTCCACTGACCCGGGTTCGGTTCTGTTTACTGCCACAGTCTCACAGCTCCACTGACCCGGGTTCGGTTCTGTTTACTGCCACAGTCTCACAGCTCCAGTGACCTGGGTTCGGTTCTGTTTACCTCCACCGTCTCACAGCTCCAGTGACCCGGGTTCGGTTCTGTTTACTGCCACAGTCTCACAGCTCCAGTGACCTGGGTTCGGTTCTGTTTACTGCCACAGTCTCACAGCTTCAGTGACCCGGGTTCGGTTCTGTTTACTGCCACAGTCTCACAGCTCCAGTGACCTGGGTTCGGTTCTGTTTACTGCCACAGTCTCACCGCTCCAGTGTCCCGGGTTCAGTTCTGTTTACTGCCACAGTCTCACAGCTCCAGTGACCTGGGTTCGGTTCTGTTTACTGCCACAGTCTCACAGCTCCAGTGACCCGGGTTCGGTTCTGTTTACTGCCACAGTCTCACAGCTCCAGTGACCTGGGTTCGGTTCTGTTTACTGCCACAGTCTCACAGCTCCAGTGACCTGGGTTCGGTTCTGTTTACTGCCACAGTCTCACAGCTCCAGTGACCCGGGTTCGGTTCTGTTTACTGCCACAGTCTCTCAGCTCCAGTGACCTGGGTTCGGTTCTGTTTACTGCCACAGTCTCACAGCTCCAGTGACCTGGGTTCGGTTCTGCGTACTGCCACAGTCTCACAGCTCCAGTGTCCCGGGTTCGGTTCTGTTTACTGCCACAGCCTCACAGCTCCAGTGTCCCGGGTTCGGTTCTGGGGACTGCCACAGCCTCACAGCTCCAGTGACCTGGGTTCGGTTCTGTTTACTGCCACAGTCTCACAGCTCCAGTGTCCCGGGTTCAGTTCTGTTTACTGCCACAGTCTCACTGCTCCAGTGACCTGGGTTCAGTTCTGTTTACTGCCACAGCCTCACAGCTCCAGTGACCTGGGTTCGGTTCTGTTTACTGCCACAGCCTCACAGCTCCAGTGTCCCGGGTTCGGTTCTGTTTACTGCCACAGTCTCACAGCTCCAGTGACCTGGGTTCGGTTCTGTTTACTGCCACAGTCTCACAGCTCCAGTGACCCGGGTTCAGTTCTGTTTACTGCCACAGTCTCACAGCTCCAGTGACCTGGGTTCGGTTCTGTTTCCTGCCACAGTCTCACAGCTCCAGTGACCCGGGTTCGGTTCTGTTCACTGCCACAGCCTCACAGCTCCAGTGACCTGGGTTCGGTTCTGTTCACTGCCACAGCCTCACAGCTCCAGTGACCCGGGTTCGGTTCTGTTGACTGCCACAGCCTCACAGCTCCAGTGACCCGGGTTCGGTTCTGTTTACTGCCACAGTCTCACAGCTCCAGTGTCCCGGGCTCGGTACTGTTTACTGCCACAGTCTCACAGCTCCAGTGACCTGGGTTCGGTTCTGTTTACTGCCACAGTCTCACAGCTCCAGTGACCTGGGTTCGGTTCTGTTTACTGCCACAGTCTCACAGCTCCACTGACCCGGGTTCGGTTCTGTTTACTGCCACAGTCTCACAGCTCCACTGACCCGGGTTCGGTTCTGTTTACTGCCACAGTCTCACAGCTCCAGTGACCTGGGTTCGGTTCTGTTTACCTCCACAGTCTCACAGCTCCAGTGACCCGGGTTCGGTTCTGTTTACTGCCACAGTCTCACAGCTCCAGTGACCTGGGTTCGGTTCTGTTTACTGCCACAGTCTCACAGCTTCAGTGACCCGGGTTCGGTTCTGTTTACTGCCACAGTCTCACAGCTCCAGTGACCTGGGTTCGGTTCTGTTTACTGCCACAGTCTCACCGCTCCAGTGTCCCGGGTTCAGTTCTGTTTACTGCCACAGTCTCACAGCTCCAGTGACCTGGGTTCGGTTCTGTTTACTGCCACAGTCTCACAGCTCCAGTGACCCGGGTTCGGTTCTGTTTACTGCCACAGTCTCACAGCTCCAGTGACCTGGGTTCGGTTCTGTTTACTGCCACAGTCTCACAGCTCCAGTGACCTGGGTTCGGTTCTGTTTACTGCCACAGTCTCACAGCTCCAGTGACCCGGGTTCGGTTCTGTTTACTGCCACAGTCTCTCAGCTCCAGTGACCTGGGTTCGGTTCTGTTTACTGCCACAGTCTCACAGCTCCAGTGACCTGGGTTCGGTTCTGCGTACTGCCACAGTCTCACAGCTCCAGTGTCCCGGGTTCGGTTCTGTTTACTGCCACAGCCTCACAGCTCCAGTGTCCCGGGTTCGGTTCTGGGGACTGCCACAGCCTCACAGCTCCAGTGACCTGGGTTCGGTTCTGTTTACTGCCACAGTCTCACAGCTCCAGTGTCCCGGGTTCAGTTCTGTTTACTGCCACAGTCTCACAGCTCCAGTGACCCGGGTTCAGTTCTGTTTACTGCCACAGTCTCACCGCTCCAGTGTCCCGGGTTCAGTTCTGTTTACTGCCACAGTCTCAAAGCTCCAGTGACCCGGGTTCGGTTCTGTTTAATGCCACAGTCTCACAGCTCCAGTGACCCGGGTTTGGTTCTGTTTACTGCCACAGTCTCACAGCTCCAGTGTCCCGGGTTCGGGTCTGTTTTCTGCCACAGTCTCACAGCTCCAGTGACCTGGGTTCGGTTCTGTTTACTGCCACAGTCTCACAGCTCCAGTGACCCGGGATCGGTTCTGTTCACTGCCACAGTCTCACAGCTCCAGTGACCTGGGTTCGGTTCTGTTTACTGCCACAGTCTCACAGCTCCAGTGTCCCGGGTTCGGTTCTGTTTCCAGCCACAGTCTCACAGCTCCAGTGACCCGGGTTCGGTTCTGTTCACTGCCACAGTCTCACAGCTCCAGTGTCCCGGGTTCAGTTCTGTTTACTGCCACAGTCTCACAGCTCCGGTGACCCGGGTTCGGTTCTGTTTACTGCCACAGCCTCACAGCTCCAGTGACCTGAGTTCGGTTCTGTTTACTGCCACAGTCTCACAGCTCCAGTGACCTGGGTTCGGTTCTGTTTACTGCCACAGTCTCACAGCTCCAGTGACCTGGGTTCGGTTCTGTTTACTGCCACAGTCTCACAGCTCCAGTGACCCGGGTTCAGTTCTGTTTACTGCCACAGTCTCACAGCTCCAGTGACCTGGGTTCAGTTCTGCTTTCCTGCCACAGTCTCACAGCTCCAGTGACCCGGGTTCGGTTCTGTTCACTGCCACAGCCTCACAGCTCCAGTGACCTGGGTTCGGTTCTGTTTACTGCCACAGCCTCACAGCTCCAGTGACCCGGGTTCGGTTCTGTTGACTGCCACAGCCTCACAGCTCCAGTGACCCGGGTTCGGTTCTGTTTACTGCCACAGTCTCACAGCTCCAGTGACCCGGGTTCAGTTCTGTTTACTGCCACAGTCTCACAGCTCCAGTGACCCGGGTTCAGTTCTGTTTACTGCCACAGTCTCACAGCTCCAGTGACCTGGGTTCGGTTCTGTTTACTGCCACAGTCTCACAGCTCCAGTGACCTGGGTTCGGTTCTGTTTACTGCCACAGTCTCACAGCTCCAGTGTCCTGGGTTCGGTTCTGCGTACTGCCACAGTCTCACAGCTCCAGTGTCCCGGGTTCGGTTCTGGGGACTGCCACAGCCTCACAGCTCCAGTGTCCCGGGTTCAGTTCTGCTTACTGCCACAGTCTCACAGCTCCAGTGACCGGGGTTCGGTTCTGTTTACTGCCACAGTCTCACAGCTCCAGTGTCCCGGGTTCGGTTCTGTTTACTGCCACAGTCTCACAGCTCCAGTGACCCGGGTTCGGTTCTGTTTACTGCCACAGTCTCACAGCTCCAGTGACCTGGGTTCGGTTCTGTTTACTGCCACAGTCTCACAGCTCCAGTGACCCGGGTTCGGTTCTGTTTACTGCCACAGTCTCACAGCTCCAGTGACCTGGGTTCAGTTCTGTTTACTGCCACAGTCTCACAGCTTCAGTGACCCGGGTTCGGTTCTGTTTACTGCCACAGTCTCACAGCTCCAGTGACCCGGGTTCAGTTCTGTTTACTGCCACAGTCTCACAGCTCCAGTGACCCGGGTTCAGTTCTGTTTACTGCCACAGTCTCACAGCTCCAGTGACCTGGGTTCGGTTCTGTTTACTGCCACAGTCTCACCGCTCCAGTGTCCCGGGTTCAGTTCTGTTTACTGCCACAGTCTCACAGCTCCAGTGACCTGGGTTCGGTTCTGCTTACTGCCACAGTCTCACAGCTCCAGTGACCCGGGTTTGGTTCTGTTTACTGCCACAGTCTCACAGCTCCAGTGACCTGGGTTCGGTTCTGTTTACTACCACAGTCTCACAGCTCCAGTGACCTGGGTTCGGTTCTGTTTACTGTCACAGTCTCACAGCTCCAGTGACCCGGGTTCGGTTCTGTTTACTGCCACAGTCTCACAGCTCCAGTGACCTGGGTTCGGTTCTGTTTACTGCCACAGTCTCACAGCTCCAGTGATCTGGGTTCGGTTCTGCGTCCTGCCACAGTCTCACAGCTCCAGTGTCCCGGGTTCGGTTCTGATTACTGCCACAGCCTCACAGCTCCAGTGTCCCGAGTTCGGTTCTGCGTACTGCCACAGTCTCACAGCTCCAGTGTCCCGGGTTCGGTTCTGTTTACTGCCACAGTCTCACAGCTCCAGTGACCTGGGTTCGGTTCTGTTTACTGCCACAGTCTCACAGCTCCAGTGACCTGGGTTCGGTTCTGTTTACTGCCACAGTCTCACAGCTCCAGTGACCCGGGTTCGGTTCTGTTTACTGCCACAGTCTCACAGCTCCAGTGACCTGGGTTCGGTTCTGTTTACTGCCACAGTCTCACAGCTCCAGTGACCTGGGTTCGGTTCTGCGTACTGCCACAGTCTCACAGCTCCAGTGTCCCGTGTTCGGTTCTGTTTACTGCCACAGCCTCACAGCTCCAGTGTCCCGGGTTCGGTTCTGGGGACTGCCACAGCCTCACAGCTCCAGTGACCTGGGTTCGGTTCTGTTTACTGCCACAGTCTCACAGCTCCAGTGTCCCGGGTTCAGTTCTGTTTACTGCCACAGTCTCACAGCTCCAGTGACCCGGGTTCAGTTCTGTTTACTGCCACAGTCTCACCGCTCCAGTGTCCCGGGTTCAGTTCTGTTTACTGCCACAGTCTCACAGCTCCAGTGACCCGGGTTCGGTTCTGTTTACTGCCACAGTCTCACAGCTCCAGTGACCTGGGTTCGGTTCTGTTTACTGCCACAGTCTCACAGCTCCAGTGACCTGGGTTTGGTTCTGTTTACTGCCACAGTCTCACAGCTCCAGTGACCTGGGTTCGGTTCTGTTTACTGCCACAGTCTCACAGCTCCAGTGACCCGGGTTCGGTTCTGTTTACTGCCACAGTCTCACAGCTCCAGTGACCTGGGTTCAGTTCTGTTTACTGCCACAGTCTCACAGCTCCAGTGTCCCGGGTTCGGTTCTGTTTACTGCCACAGTCTCACAGCTCCTGTGACCTGGGTTCGGTTCTGTTTACTGCCACAGTCTCACAGCTCCAGTGACCCGGGTTCGGTTCTGTTCACTGCCACAGTCTCACAGCTCCAGTGACCTGAGTTCGGTTCTGTTTACTGCCACAGTCTCACAGCTCCAGTGACCTGGGTTCGGTTCTGTTTACTGCCACAGTCTCACAGCTCCAGTGACCTGGGTTCGGTTCTGTTTACTGCCACAGTCTCACAGCTCCAGTGACCCGGGTTCAGTTCTGTTTACTGCCACAGTCTCACAGCTCCAGTGACCTGGGTTCAGTTCTGCTTTCCTGCCACAGTCTCACAGCTCCAGTGACCCGGGTTCGGTTCTGTTCACTGCCACAGCCTCACAGCTCCAGTGACCTGGGTTCGGTTCTGTTTACTGCCACAGCCTCACAGCTCCAGTGACCCGGGTTCGGTTCTGCGTACTGCCACAGTCTCACAGCTCCAGTGTCCCGGGTTCGGTTCTGGGGACTGCCACAGCCTCACAGCTCCAGTGTCCCGGGTTCAGTTCTGCTTACTGCCACAGTCTCACAGCTCCAGTGACCGGGGTTCGGTTCTGTTTACTGCCACAGTCTCACAGCTCCAGTGTCCCGGGTTCGGTTCTGTTTACTGCCACAGTCTCACAGCTCCAGTGACCCGGGTTCGGTTCTGTTTACTGCCACAGTCTCACAGCTCCAGTGACCTGGGTTCGGTTCTGTTTACTGCCACAGTCTCACAGCTCCAGTGACCCGGGTTCGGTTCTGTTTACTGCCACAGTCTCACAGCTCCAGTGACCTGGGTTCAGTTCTGTTTACTGCCACAGTCTCACAGCTTCAGTGACCCGGGTTCGGTTCTGTTTACTGCCACAGTCTCACAGCTCCAGTGACCCGGGTTCAGTTCTGTTTACTGCCACAGTCTCACAGCTCCAGTGACCCGGGTTCAGTTCTGTTTACTGCCACAGTCTCACAGCTCCAGTGACCTGGGTTCGGTTCTGTTTACTGCCACAGTCTCACCGCTCCAGTGTCCCGGGTTCAGTTCTGTTCACTGCCACAGTCTCACAGCTCCAGTGACCTGGGTTCGGTTCTGCTTACTGCCAGAGTCTCACAGCTCCAGTGACCCGGGTTCGGTTCTGTTTACTGCCACAGTCTCACAGCTCCAGTGACCTGGGTTCGGTTCTGTTTACTACCACAGTCTCACAGCTCCAGTGACCTGGGTTCGGTTCTGTTTACTGCCACATTCTCACAGCTCCAGTGACCCGGGTTCGGTTCTGTTTACTGCCACAGTCTCACAGCTCCAGTGACCTGGGTTCGGTTCTGTTTACTGCCACAGTCTCACAGCTCCAGTGACCTGGGTTCGGTTCTGCGTACTGCCACAGTCTCACAGCTCCAGTGTCCCGGGTTCGGTTCTGATTACTGCCACAGCCTCACAGCTCCAGTGACCCGGGTTCGGTTCTGTTTACTGCCACAGTCTCACAGCTCCAGTGACCTGGGTTCGGTTCTGTTTACTGCCACAGTCTCACAGCTCCAGTGACCTGGGTTCGGTTCTGCGTAATGCCACAGTCTCACAGCTCCAGTGTCCCGGGTTCGGTTCTGTTTACTGCCACAGCCTCACAGCTCCAGTGTCCCGGGTTCGGTTCTGGGGACTGCCACAGCCTCACAGCTCCAGTGACCTGGGTTCGGTTCTGTTTACTGCCACAGTCTCACAGCTCCAGTGTCCCGGGTTCAGTTCTGTTTACTGCCACAGTCTCACAGCTCCAGTGACCCGGGTTCAGTTCTGTTTACTGCCACAGTCTCACCGCTCCAGTGTCCCGGGTTCAGTTCTGTTTACTGCCACAGTCTCACAGCTCCAGTGACCCGGGTTCGGTTCTGTTTACTGCCACAGTCTCACAGCTCCAGTGACCTGGGTTCGGTTCTGTTTACTGCCACAGTCTCACAGCTCCAGTGACCTGGGTTTGGTTCTGTTTACTGCCACAGTCTCACAGCTCCAGTGACCTGGGTTCGGTTCTGTTTACTGCCACAGTCTCACAGCTCCAGTGACCCGGGTTCGGTTCTGTTTACTGCCACAGTCTCACAGCTCCAGTGACCTGGGTTCGGTTCTGTTTACTGCCACAGTCTCACAGCTCCAGTGACCTGGGTTCGGTTCTGCGTACTGCCACAGTCTCACAGCTCCAGTGTCCCGGGTTCGGTTCTGATTACTGCCACAGCCTCACAGCTCCAGTGTCCCGGGTTCGGTTCTGCGTACTGCCACAGTCTCACAGCTCCAGTGTCCCGGGTTCGGTTCTGTTTACTGCCACAGTCTCACAGCTCCAGTGACCTGGGTTCGGTTCTGTTTACTGCCACAGTCTCACAGCTCCAGTGACCTGGGTTCGGTTCTGTTTACTGCCACAGTCTCACAGCTCCAGTGACCCGGGTTCGGTTCTGTTTACTGCCACAGTCTCGCAGCTCCAGTGACCTGGGTTCGGTTCTGTTTACTGCCACAGTCTCACAGCTCCAGTGACCTGGGTTCGGTTCTGCGTACTGCCACAGTCTCACAGCTCCAGTGTCCCGGGTTCGGTTCTGTTTACTGCCAAAGCCTCACAGCTCCAGTGTCCCGGGTTCGGTTCTGGGGACTGCCACAGCCTCACATCTCCAGTGACCTGGGTTCGGTTCTGTTTACTGCCACAGTCTCACAGCTCCAGTGTCCCGGGTTCAGTTCTGTTTACTGCCACAGTCTCACAGCTCCAGTGACCACGGTTCAGTTCTGTTTACTGCCACAGTCTCACCGCTCCAGTGTCCCGGGTTCAGTTCTGTTTACTGCCACAGTCTCACAGCTCCAGTGACCCGGGTTCGGTTCTGTTTACTGCCACAGTCTCACGGCTCCAGTGACCTGGGTTCGGTTCTGTTTACTGCCACAGTCTCACAGCTCCAGTGACCTGGGTTTGGTTCTGTTTACTGCCACAGTCTCACAGCTCCAGTGACCTGGGTTCGGTTCTGTTTACTGCCACAGTCTCACAGCTCCAGTGTCCTGGGTTCGGTTCTGCGTACTGCCACAGTCTCACAGCTCCAGTGACCCGGGTTCGGTTCTGTTTACTGCCACAGTCTCACAGCTCCAGTGTCCCGGGTTCGTTTCTGTTTTTTGCCACAGTCTCACAGCTCCAGTGTCCCGGGTTCGGTTCTGTTTACTGCCACAGTCTCACAGCTCCAGTGACCCGGGTTCAGTTCTGTTTACTGCCACAGTCTCACAGCTCCAGTGTCCCGGGTTCGGTTCTGTTTACTGCCACAGTCTCACAGCTCCAGTGACCTGGGTTCAGTTCTGTTTACTGCCACAGTCTCACAGCTCCAGTGACCTGGGTTCGGTTCTGTTTACTGCCACAGTCTCACAGTTCCAGTGACCTGGGTTCGGTTCTGTTTACTGCCACAGTCTCACAGCTCCAGTGACCTGGGTTCGGTTCTGTTTACTGCCACAGTCTCACAGCTCCTGTGATCTGGGTACAGTTCTGTTTACTGCCACAGTCTCACAGCTCCAGTGACCTGGGTTCGGTTCTGTTTACTGCCACAGTCTCACAGCTCCAGTGAGCTGGGTTCGGTTCTGTTTACTGCCACAGTCTCACAGCTCCAGTGACCCGGGTTCAGTTCTGTTTACTGCCACAGTCTCACAGCTCCAGTGACCTGGGTTCGGTTCTGTTTACTGCCACAGTCTCACAGCTCCAGTGTCCCGGGTTCGGTTCTGTTTACTGCGACAGTCTCACAGCTCCAGTGCCCCGGGTTCAGTTCTGTTTACTGCCACAGTCTCACAGCTCCAGTGTCCCGGGTTCGGTTCTGTTTACTGCCACAGTCTCACAGCTCCAGTGACCCGGGTTCGGTTCTGTTTACTGCCACAGTCTCACAGCTCCAGTGACCCGGGTTCGGTTCTGTTTACTGCCACAGTCTCACAGCTCCAGTGTCCCGGGTTCGGTTCTGTTTACTGCCACAGTCTCACAGCTCCAGTGTCCCGGGTTCAGTTCTGTTTACTGCCACAGTCTCACAGCTCCAGTGTCCCGGGTTCAGTTCTGTTTACTGCCACAGTCTCACAGCTCCAGTGTCCCAGGTTCAGTTCTGTTTACTGCCACAGTCTCACAGCTCCAGTGTCCCGGGTTCGGTTCTGTTTACTGCCACAGTCTCACAGCTCCAGTGACCTGGGTTCGGTTCTGTTTACTGCCACAGTCTCACAGCTCCAGTGACCTGGGTTCGTTTCTGTTTTTTGCCACAGTCTCACAGCTCCAGTGACCCGGGTTCGGTTCTGTTTACTGCCACAGTCTCACAGCTCCAGTGACCTGGGTTCGGTTCTGTTTACTGCCACAGTCTCACAGCTCCAGTGTCCCGGGTTCGGTTCTGTTTACTGCCACAGTCTCACAGCTCCAGTGACCTGGGTTCGGTTCTGTTTACTGCCACAGTCTCACAGCTCCAGTGACCTGGGTTCGGTTCTGTTTACTGCCACAGTCTCACAGCTCCAGTGACCCGGGTTCGGTTCTGTTCACTGCCACAGTCTCACAGCTCCAGTGACCGGGTTCGGTTCTGTTTACTGCCACAGTCTCACAGCTCCAGTGACCTGGGTTCAGTTCTGTTTACTGCCACAGTCTCACAGCTCCAGTGTCCCGGTTTCGGTTCTGTTTACTGCCACAGTCTCACAGCTCCAGTGTCCCGGTTTCGGTTCTGTTTACTGCCACAGTCTCACAGCTCCAGTGTCCCGGTTTCGGTTCTGTTTACTGCCACAGTCTCACAGCTCCAGTGTCCCGGTTTCGGTTCTGTTTACTGCCACAGTCTCACAGCTCCAGTGACCTGGGTTCGGTTCTGTTTACTGCCACAGTCTCACAGCTCCAGTGACCTGGGTTCGGTTCTGTTTACTGCCACAGTCTCACAGCTCCAGTGACCCGGGTTCGGTTCTGTTCACTGCCACAGTCTCACAGCTCCAGTGACCGGGTTCGGTTCTGTTTACTGCCACAGTCTCACAGCTCCAGTGACCTGGGTTCAGTTCTGTTTACTGCCACAGTCTCACAGCTCCAGTGTCCCGGTTTCGGTTCTGTTTACTGCCACAGTCTCACAGCTCCAGTGACCTGGGTTCGGATCTGTTTACTGCCACAGTCTGACAGCTCCAGTGACCCGGGTTCGGTTCTGTTCACTGCCACAGTCTCACAGCTCCAGTGAACTGGGTTCGGTTCTGTTTACTGCCACAGTCTCACTGCTCCAGTGACCCGGGTTCGGTTCTGTTGACTGCCACAGTCTCACAGCTCCAGTAACCCGGGTTCGGTTCTGTTCACTGCCACAGTCTCACAGCTCCAGTGTCCCGGGTTCGGTTCTGTTTACTGCCACAGTCTCACAGCTCCAGTGACCTGGGTTCGGTTCTGTTTACTGCCACAGTCTCACAGCTCCAGTGACCTGGGTTCGGTTCTGTTTACTGCCACAGCCTCACAGCTCCAGTGTCCCGGGTTCGGTTCTGTTTACTGCCACAGTCTCACAGCTCCAGTGACCCGGGTTCGGTTCTGTTTACTGCCACAGTCTCACAGCTCCAGTGTCCCGGGTTCGGTTCTGTTTACTGCCACAGTCTCACAGCTCCAGTGTCCCGGGTTCGGTTCTGTTTACTGCCACAGTCTCACAGCTCCAGTGACCCGGGTTCGGTTCTGTTTACTGCCACAGTCTCACAGCTCCAGTGTCCCGGGTTCGGTTCTGTTTACTGCCACAGTCTCACAGCTCCGGTGACCCGGGTTCGGTTCTGTTTACTGCCACAGTCTCACATCTCCAGTGTCCCGGGTTCGGTTCTGTTTACTGCCACAGTCTCACAGCTTCAGTGACCTGGGTTCGGTTCTGTTTACTGCCACAGTCTCACAGCTCCAGTGACCTGGGTTCGGTTCTGTTTACTGCCACAGTCTCACAGCTCCAGTGACATGGGTTCGGTTCTGTTTACTGCCACAGTCTCACAGCTTCAGTGACCCGGGTTCTGTTCTGTTTACTGCCACAGTCTCACAGCTCCAGTGACCTGGGTTCGTTTCTGTTTACTGCCACAGCCTCACAGCTCCAGTGACCTGGGTTCGGTTCTGTTTACTGCCACAGTCTCACAGCTTCAGTGACCTGGGTTCGGTTCTGTTTACTGCCACAGTCTCACAGCTCCAGTGACCTGGGTTCGGTTCTGTTTACTGCCACAGTCTCACAGCTCCAGTGACATGGGTTCAGTTCTGTTTACTGCCACAGTCTCACAGCTTCAGTGACCCGGGTTCAGTTCTGTTTACTGCCACAGCCTCACAGCTCCAGTGACCTGGGTTCAGTTCTGTTTACTGCCACAGTCTCACTGCTCCAGTGACCCGGGTTCGGTTCTGTTTACTGCCACAGTCTCACAGCTCCAGTGACATGGGTTCGGTTCTGTTTACTGCCACAGTCTCACAGCTTCAGTGACCCGGGTTCGGTTCTGGGGACTGCCACAGTCTCACAGCTCCAGTGACCTGGGTTCAGTTCTGTTTACTGCCACAGTCTCACAGCTCCAGTGACCTGGGTTCAGTTCTGTTTACTGCCACAGTCTCACTGCTCCAGTGACCTGGGTTCAGTTCTGTTTACTGCCACAGCCTCACAGCTCCAGTGACCTGGCCGGGTTCGGTTCTGTTTACTGCCACAGTCTCCCAGCTCCAGTGTCCCGGGCTCGGTTCTGTTTACTGCCACAGTCTCACAGCTCCAGTGACCTGGGTTCAGTTCTGTTTACTGCCACAGTCTCACAGCTCCAGTGACCTGGGTTCGGTTCTGTTTACTGCCACAGTCTCACAGCTCCACTGACCCGGGTTCGGTTCTGTTTACTGCCACAGTCTCACAGCTCCACTGACCCGGGTTCGGTTCTGTTTACTGCCACAGTCTCACAGCTCCAGTGACCTGGGTTCGGTTCTGTTTACCTCCACAGTCTCACAGCTCCAGTGACCCGGGTTCGGTTCTGTTTACTGCCACAGTCTCACAGCTCCAGTGACCTGGGTTCGGTTCTGTTTACTGCCACAGTCTCACAGCTTCAGTGACCCGGGTTCGGTTCTGTTTACTGCCACAGTCTCACAGCTCCAGTGACCCGGGTTCAGTTCTGTTTACTGCCACAGTCTCACAGCTCCAGTGACCTGGGTTCGGTTCTGTTTACTGCCACAGTCTCACCGCTCCAGTGTCCCGGGTTCAGTTCTGTTTACTGCCACAGTCTCACAGCTCCAGTGACCTGGGTTCGGTTCTGTTTACTGCCACAGTCTCACAGCTCCAGTGACCCGGGTTCGGTTCTGTTTACTGCCACAGTCTCACAGCTCCAGTGACCTGGGTTCGGTTCTGTTTACTGCCACAGTCTCACAGCTCCAGTGACCTGGGTTCGGTTCTGTTTACTGCCACAGTCTCACAGCTCCAGTGACCCGGGTTCGGTTCTGTTTACTGCCACAGTCTCTCAGCTCCAGTGACCTGGGTTCGGTTCTGTTTACTGCCACAGTCTCACAGCTCCAGTGACCTGGGTTCGGTTCTGCGTACTGCCACAGTCTCACAGCTCCAGTGTCCCGGGTTCGGTTCTGTTTACTGCCACAGCCTCACAGCTCCAGTGTCCCGGGTTCGGTTCTGGGGACTGCCACAGCCTCACAGCTCCAGTGACCTGGGTTCGGTTCTGTTTACTGCCACAGTCTCACAGCTCCAGTGTCCCGGGTTCAGTTCTGTTTACTGCCACAGTCTCACAGCTCCAGTGACCCGGGTTCAGTTCTGTTTACTGCCACAGTCTCACCGCTCCAGTGTCCCGGGTTCAGTTCTGTTTACTGCCACAGTCTCAAAGCTCCAGTGACCCGGGTTCGGTTCTGTTTACTGCCACAGTCTCACAGCTCCAGTGACCCGGGTTCGGTTCTGTTTACTGCCACAGTCTCACAGCTCCAGTGACCCGGGTTCGGTTCTGTTTACTGCCACAGTCTCACAGCTCCAGTGTCCCGGGTTCGGGTCTGTTTTTTCCCACAGTCTCACAGCTCCAGTGACCCGGGTTCAGTTCTGTTTACTGCCACAGTCTCACAGCTCCAGTGACCAGGGTTCGGTTCTGTTTACTGCCACAGTCTCACAGCTCCAGTGACCTGGGTTCGGTTCTGTTTACTGCCACAGTCTCACAGCTCCAGTGACCTGGGTTCGGTTCTGCGTACTGCCACAGTCTCACAGCTCCAGTGTCCCGGGTTCGGTTCTGGGGACTGCCACAGCCTCACAGCTCCAGTGTCCCGGGTTCAGTTCTGCTTACTGCCACAGTCTCACAGCTCCAGTGACCGGGGTTCGGTTCTGTTTACTGCCACAGTCTCACAGCTCCAGTGTCCCGGGTTCGGTTCTGTTTACTGCCACAGTCTCACAGCTCCAGTGACCCGGGTTCGGTTCTGTTTACTGCCACAGTCTCACAGCTCCAGTGACCTGGGTTCGGTTCTGTTTACTGCCACAGTCTCACAGCTCCAGTGACCCGGGTTCGGGTCTGTTTACTGCCACAGTCTCACAGCTCCAGTGACCTGGGTTCAGTTCTGTTTACTGCCACAGTCTCACAGCTTCAGTGACCCGGGTTCGGTTCTGTTTACTGCCACAGTCTCACAGCTCCAGTGACCCGGGTTCAGTTCTGTTTACTGCCACAGTCTCACAGCTCCAGTGACCCGGGTTCAGTTCTGTTTACTGCCACAGTCTCACAGCTCCAGTGACCTGGGTTCGGTTCTGTTTACTGCCACAGTCTCACCGCGCCAGTGTCCCGGGTTCAGTTCTGTTTACTGCCGCAGTCTCACAGCTCCAGTGACCTGGGTTCGGTTCTGTTTACTGCCACAGTCTCACAGCTCCAGTGACCCGGGTTCGGTTCTGTTTACTGCCACAGTCTCACAGCTCCAGTGACCTGGGTTCGGTTCTGTTTACTACCACAGTCTCACAGCTCCAGTGACCTGGGTTCGGTTCTGTTTACTGCCACAGTCTCACAGCTCCAGTGACCCGGGTTCGGTTCTGTTTACTGCCACAGTCTCACAGCTCCAGTGACCTGGGTTCGGTTCTGTTTACTGCCACAGTCTCACAGCTCCAGTGACCTGGGTTCGGTTCTGCGTACTGCCACAGTCTCACAGCTCCAGTGTCCCGGGTTCGGTTCTGTTTACTGCCACAGCCTCACAGCTCCAGTGTCCCGGGTTCGGTTCTGCGTACTGCCACAGTCTCACTGCTCCAGTGTCCCGGGTTCGGTTCTGTTTACTGCCACAGTCTCACAGCTCCAGTGACCTGGGTTCGGTTCTGTTTACTGCCACAGTCTCACAGCTCCAGTGACCTGGGTTCGGTTCTGTTTACTGCCACAGTCTCACAGCTCCAGTGACCCGGGTTCGGTTCTGTTTACTGCCACAGTCTCACAGCTCCAGTGACCTGGGTTCGGTTCTGTTTACTGCCACAGTCTCACAGCTCCAGTGACCTGGGTTCGGTTCTGCGTACTGCCACAGTCTCACAGCTCCAGTGTCCCGGGTTCGGTTCTGTTTACTGCCACAGCCTCACAGCTCCAGTGTCCCGGGTTTGGTTCTGGGGACTGCCACAGCCTCACAGCTCCAGTGACCTGGGTTCGGTTCTGTTTACTGCCACAGTCTCACAGCTCCAGTGTCCCGGGTTCAGTTCTGTTTACTGCCACAGTCTCACAGCTCCAGTGACCCGGGTTCAGTTCTGTTTACTGCCACAGTCTCACCGCTCCAGTGTCCCGGGTTCAGTTCTGTTTACTGCCACAGTCTCACAGCTCCAGTGACCCGGGTTCGGTTCTGTTTACTGCCACAGTCTCACAGCTCCAGTGACCTGGGTTCGGTTCTGTTTACTGCCACAGTCTCACAGCTCCAGTGACCTGGGTTTGGTTCTGTTTACTGCCACAGTCTCACAGCTCCAGTGACCTGGGTTCGGTTCTGTTTACTGCCACAGTCTCACAGCTCCAGTGACCCGGGTTCGGTTCTGTTTACTGCCACAGTCTCACAGCTCCAGTGACCCGGGTTCGGTTCTGTTTACTGCCACAGTCTCACAGCTCCAGTGTCCCGGGTTCGTTTCTGTTTTTTGCCACAGTCTCACAGCTCCAGTGACCTGGGTTCGGTTCTGTTTACTGCCACAGTCTCACAGCTCCAGTGTCCCGGGTTCGGTTCTGTTTACTGCCACAGCCTCACAGCTCCAGTGTCCCGGGTTCGGTTCTGTTTACTGCCACATTCTCACAGCTCCAGTGACCTGGGTTCGGTTCTGTTTACTGCCACAGTCTCACAGCTCCAGTGACCCGGGTTCGGTTCTGGGGACTGCCACAGTCTCACAGCTCCAGTGACCTGGGTTCGGTTCTGTTTGCTGCCACAGTCTCACTGCTCCAGTGTCCCGGGTTCTGTTCTGGGTGCTGCCTGTGTGGAGTTTGCAAGTTTTGCCTGTGACCATGTGGATTTCTGCCGGGTGCTCTGGTTTCCTCCCACAGACAAAGACTTGCAGTTTGATTGATAAATTGGCCATTGTAAATGTCCCTAGTCTCGTTAGGTGGTTGGAGGATGGTGGGGATGCGGTAGGGAATATGGGATTAATGTCGGATATATAAATGGGTGGCTGTTGGTCAGCACAGACTCGATGGGCCAAAGGGTCTGTTTCAGTACAGTATCTCTCTATGATTCTCTTTGTGTAAAGACTTTTCATCCATTTTACACAGACAGATATTTGTCTTCATTGTTCGGATGTGTCTGTCACTAGACCAGCAGATATTGTCCATCCCCAGTTGTCCATTGAGAAGGTGATGCTGGTCCATTACCTTGAATCTCTGCAGTCTGTGTGGTGAAGGTCATCTCACAATGGTGTTGGAGAAGGAGTTACAGCATTTTCACCCAGTCATGATGAAGGAAAGGTGATATATGTCCAACACAACAACAACTTGTATTTATATAGCACCATTAATGTCAGTACATGTTCCAAGGCACTCCTCTCCACCACTCCCCTCCCCCACTCCCCTCCCCAACACCCCTACCCCACTCCCCTCCCCCACTCCCCTCCCCCACTCCACTCCTCCCACTCCCCTCCCCCACTCCCCTCCCCCACTCCCCTCCCCAAACTCCCCTCCCCCACTCCCCTCCCCAAACTCCCCTCCCCCACTCCCCTCCCCAACACCCCTACCCCACTCCCCTCCCCCACTCCCCTCCCCCACTCCACTCCTCCCACTCCCCTCCCCCACTCTCCTCCCCCACTCCCCTCCCCAACACCCCTACCCCACTCCCCTCCCCCACTCCACTCCCCCACTCCTCTCCCCCACTCCCCTCCCCAACACCCCTACCCCACTCCCCTCCCCCACTCCCCTCCACCACTCCCCTCCCCCACTCCCCTCCCCAACACCCCTACCCCACTCCCCTCCCCCACTCTCCTCCCCCACTCCCCTCCCCAACACCCCTACCCCACTCCCCTCCCCCACTCCTCTCCACCACTCCCCTCCCCCATTCCCCTCCCCAACACCCCTACCCCACTCCCATCCCCAACACCCCTACCCCACTCCCCCACTCTACTCCTCCCACTCCACTTCCCCACTGCGCAATATCACTCCCCTCCCCCACTCCCATCCCCAACACCCCTACCCCACTCCCCTCCCCCACTCCAATCCCCCATCCCCCCCCACCACTCCCCTACCCCACAGCCCTCCCCCGCTCCCCTCCCCCACACCCCTCCCCAAACTCCCTCCCTCACACCCCTCCCCCACTCCCCTACTCCACTCCCCTCCCCCATTCCCCTCCCCAACACCCCTCCCCCACTCCCCTATGTCAATCCCCTCCCCAGCTCCCCTTACCCACTCCCCTCCCCCACTCCCCTGCCCCACTCACATCCCTAACTCCCCTCCCCCACTCCCCTCGCCCTCACCTCCCCAACTCCCCTCACTAAGTCCTCCCTCTCACCTCCCCCACTCCCCTCCCTAAATCCCCTCCCTGACTCCCCTACCCCACTCACGTCACCAACTTCCCTCCCCCACTCCCCTCCCCCACTCATCTCCCCAACTCCCCCCAACAACTCCCTCCCACTCACCTCCCCCACTCCCCTCCCCAACACCCCTACCCCACTCACCTCCCCCACTCCCCTCCCCCACTCCACTTCCCCACATCACTATATCACTCCCCTCCCCCACTCCCATCCCCAACACCCCTACCCCACTCCCCTCCCCCACTCACCTCCCCCACTCCAATCCCTCATTCCCCTCCCCCACTCCCTTCCCCAACACCCCTCCCGCACTCCCCACCCCCACTCCCCTGCACCATTCCCCTCCCCCACTCCCCTACCCCACTCCCCTCTCCATCTCCCCTCCCCCACTCCCCTATGTCAATCCCCTCCCCCACTCCCCTACACCACTCCCTTCCCCCACTCGCCTCCCAAACTTCCCTACTCCACTCCGCTCCCCAAACCCCCTCCCCTATTCCCCTACCCATATCCCCTCCCCAGCTCCCCTTACCCACTCCCCTCCCCCACTCCCCTGCCCCACTCACATCCCTAACTCCCCTCCCCCACTCCCCTCCCCCTCACCTCCCCAACTCCCCTCACTAAGTCCTCCCACTCACCTCCCCCACTCCCCTCCCTAAATCCCCTCCCTCACTCCCCTACCCCACTCACTCCACCAACTTCCCTCCCCCACTCCCCTCCCCCACTCATCTCCCCAACTCCCCCCAACAACTCCCTCCCACTCACCTCCCCCACTCCCCTCCCTAACTCCCCTCCCCAACTCCCCGACGCAACTCACCTCCCTAACTCCGCACGCCAACTCCCCTCCCCAACTCACCTTCCCAACTCCCTCCCACTCACCTGCATAACTCCCCTCCCCCACTCCCCACCCCCTCACTTCCACAACTCCACTCACTAACTCCCTCCCACTCACCTCCCCCACTCCCCTCCCTAACTCCCATCCCTCACTCCCCTCCCCCACATCTCCCCAACTCCCCTATCCCACTCCAATCCACCGCTCACCCCCACTCTCCACCCCCACTCCCCTACCCCACTGCACTTCCCAGCTCCCATTTCCCACTCCCCGCCCCAACTCCCCTACCCCACTCCCCTCCCGCACTCCCCTATATCACACCCCTCCCCCACTCCACTACCCCACTCCCCTCACCAGATCCCTTCCCCCACTCCCCTCTGTCATTCTCCTCCCCCCTCCCCTACACCACTCCCATTCCCCACTCGCCTCCCAAACTTCAATACTCCACTCCGCTCCCCAAACACACGCCCCCATTCCCCTACCCAAATCCCCTCCCCAGCACCCCTTACCCACTCCCCTCCCCCACTCCCCTACCCCAACTCCCCTCCCCCATTCACCTTCCCAACTCCCTCCCACTCACCTCCATAACTCCACTCACTAACTCCCTCCCACTCACCTCCCCCACTCCCCTCCCTAACTCCCCTCCCTCACGCCCCTACCCCTCTCAGATCACCAACTTCCCTCCCCCATTCCCCTCCCCCACTCATCTCCCCAACTCTCCCCACCAACTCCCTCCCACTCACCTCCCCCACTCCTCTCCCTAACTCCCCTCCCTCACACCCCTCCCCAACTCCCCTCACTCACTCCCCTGCCCAACTCCCTCCCACTCATGGTACCCACTCCCCTATCCCACTCCCCTCCCCCGCTCACCCCCATTCTCCACCCCCACTCCCCACCCCACTGCGCTCCCCAGCTCCCCTTGCCCACTCCCCGCCCCAACTCCCCTACCCCACTCCCCTCCCCCACCCGCATATATCACACCCCTCCCCCACTCCCCGACACCACTCCCCCCCCCCCCTCCCCCCCCCCCCACCCCTCCCCCCCCCCCCCCCCCCCCCCCCCCCCCCCCCCCCACCCCCCCCCCCCCCCCCCCCCCCCCCCCCCCCCCCCCCCCCCCCCCCCCCCCTCCCCCCCCCCCCCCCCCCCCCCCCCCCACACACCCCTCCCCCCTCCCCGACACCCACTCCCATCCCCCACTCGCCCCCCCACACTTCCCTACTCCACTCCGCTCCCCAAACACCCTCCCCCATTCCCCTACCCAAATCCCATCCCCAGCTCCCCTTACCCACTCCACTCCCCCACACCCCAACCCCACTCACATCCCTAACTCTGCAAGCCCACACCCCTCCACCACTCACCTCCCCAACTCCCCTCACCAACTCCCTCCCACTCACCTCCTTAACTCCCCTCCCTAACTCGCCTCCCACTCACCTCCCCCACTCCCCTCCCTAACTCCCCTCCCTCACCCCACTCCCCTCCCTAACTCCCCTCCCTCACTCCCCCACCCCACTTACCTCCCCAATCCCCCTCACCAACTCCCTCCCCCTCACCTCACCAACTCCCCTCACTAACTCCCTCTCACTCACCTCCCCCACTCCCCTCCTCTCCACTCCTCTCCACTCCCCTCCCACACTCGCCTCCCAAACTGCCCTCCTCCATTCCGCTCCCCAACCCCACTCCCCTACCCCACCCACCTCCCTAACTCCGCACCACCACTCCCCTCCCCCACTCAACTCCCCAACTCCCCTCACTAACTCCCTCCCACTCACCTCCCTAACTCCCCTCCCTAACTCCCCTCCCCCACTCCCCTCCCCCCTCACCTCCCCAACTCCCCTCACTAACTCCCTCCCACTCAACTCCCCACTCCCCTCCCTAACTCCCCTCCCTCACACCCCAACCCCACTCACTTCCCCAACTTCCCTCCCCCACTCATCTCCCCAAATCCCCCCACCAACTTCCTCCCACTCACCTCCCCCACTCCCCAATACCACTCCCCTCCCCCGCTCACTCCCACTCTCCACCCCCACTCCTCTACCCCACTGCGCTCCCCAGCTCCCCTTGCCCACTCCCCGCCCCAACTCCCCTACCCCACTCCCCTCCCCCACCCCCCTATATCACTCCCCTCCCCCACTCAGCTCCCCCACTCGCCTCCCAAACTTCCCTACTCCACTCCGCTCCCCCACCCCGTTCTCCAATACCCCTCCCCTTCCCCTATCCCACTCCTCTCCCCCAAACCCCTACTCCACACTCCTCCCTCATTCCCCTCCCCCAATCTCCTCCCCCACTCCCCTCCCCCAATCTCCTCCCCCACTCCACTCCCCTCCCCCACTCCCCTCCCCTACTCCGCTCCCCAACACCCTCCCCCATTCTCCTACCCAAATCCCCTCCCCAAACTCTCCCCTCCACTCCACTCCCCCATGCCCCTCCCCCACTCCCCAACCCCACTCACCTCCCCATCTGCCCTCCCCCAAATCCCTCCCCCACTCCCCTCCCGCACTCACCTCCCCCACTCCCCTCCACACACCCACTCCCTTCCTCCACACTCCACTCCCACTCCCCTACCCCACTCCCCTCCACACACCCAATCCCCTGCACCACTCCCCACACCCACTCCCCTACCCCAGTCCTCTCTCCTTCTCTCCTCCCACAATCTCCTCCCCCACTTCCCTCCACCACTCCCACTCTCTACCCCTCTCCTCTCCCCCTCATCTCTCCTCCCCACTCCCCTTCCCAATCCCCTCCCCCACTCCCCTCCTCTCCACTCCTCTCCACTCCCCTCCCCCACTTGCCTCCCAAACTTCCCTCCTCCATTCCGCTCCCCAACCCCCCTCCCCATTCCCCTACCCCACTCCCCTCCCCAACTCCCCTCCCCAACCCCCCTCCACCACTACCCGACATCACACCCCTCCCCCACTCCCCTCCTCTCCACTCCTCTCCACTCCCCTCCCCCACTCGCCTCATAAACTTCCCTCCTCCATTCCGCTCCCCAACCCCCCTCCCCATTCCCCTACCCCACTCCCCTCCCCAACTCCCCTCCCCAACCCCCTCCACCACTACTCTACATCACACCCCTCCCCCACTCCCCAACCCCACTCCCATCCCCAAATCTCCTCCTCCACTCCCCTCCCCTACTCCCCATACCCACACCCCTCCCCCACCCCCTACCCCACTCCATTTCCACTCCCCTTCCCACTCCCCTTCCAACTCCCCTCCCCCACTCTCCTTCCCACTCCCCTCCCCCACTCCCCTTCCACTCCCCACCCGCACTCCCCTCCCCCACTCCCCTCCCCACATCCCCTCCCCCACTCCCCTCCTCCACACCATTTCCACTCCCCTCCCCCACATTCCTTCTACGCCCCTACCCCACACCCCACCCACTCCCCTTCCAACTCCCCCCACCAACTCCCTCCCACTCACCTCCCCCACTCCCCTCCCTAACTCCCATCCCCCACTCCCCTCCCCAACTTCCCACACCCATTCCCCTGCCCAACTCCCTCCCACACACATCCCCCACTCCCCTATCCCTCTCCTCTCCCCCGCTCACCCCCACTCTCCACCCCCACATCCCTACCGCACTCCCCTCCCCAAACTCACTCCCCGACTCCCCTACACCACTGCGCTCCCCAGCTCCACTTGCCCACTCCCCGCCCCAATTCCCCTACCCCACACCCCTCCACCACTCCCCTAAATCACTCCCCTCCCCCACTCCCCTCCCAAACGTCCTTACTCCACTCCGCTCCCCAACCCCCCTCCCCCATTCCCCTACCCCACTCCCCTCCACCACTCCCCTACTCCACGCTCCTCCCCCACTCCCCTCCCCCACTCCCCTCCCCAATCTCCTCCCCCACTCCCCTCCTCCACACCCCACACCCACTCCCTGACCCCACTCCCCTACACACACCCACTCCCTTCCTCCACACCCCTCACCAACTCCCCTACCCCACTCCCCCCACACACCCACGCCCCTGCACCACACCCCACCCCCACTCCACCTCTCCACACCCCACTCCCACTCCCCTACCCCAGTACCCTTCCCTTCTCTCCTCCCACACTCTCCTCCCCCACTTCCCTCCACCACTCCCACTCTCTACCCCTCTCCTCTCCCCCTCCTCTCTCCTCCCCACTCCCCTTCCCAATCCCCTCCCCAACTCCACGACCCCACTCTCCTCCTCTGCACTCCTCTCCTCTCCACTACTCCACTCCCCGCCCCCACTGCCCTTCCACTCCCCTCCCCCACTCCCATTCCCACTCCCCTCCCTCACTCCCCTTCCCACACCCCTAGGCACTCCCCTCCCCCACTCTCCTTCGCTTTCCCCTCCCCCACTCTCCTTCGCACTCCCCTCCCCCACTCTCCTTCCCACTTCGCTCCCCCACTTCCCCACTCCCCTCCCCCACTCCCCTTCCAACTCCCCTCCCCCACTCCCCTTCCAACTCCCCTCCCCCACTCCCCTTCCCACACCCCTCCCCCACTCTCCTTCCCACTTCGCTCACCCACTCCCCTTCCACTCCCCTCCCCACTCGCCTCCCAAACTTCGCTCCTCCATTCCGCTCCCCAAACCCCCTCCCCATTCCCCTAACACACGACCCTCCCCAACTCCCCTGCCCCAACCACCCTCCACCACTACCCATCATCACTCCCCTCCCACACTCCTCAACCCCACTCCAGTCCCCAAAATCCCACCTCCACTCCCCTCCCCCACTCTCCTTCCCACTTTGCTCGCCCACTCCCCTTCCACTCCCCTCCCCCACTCCCCTCCCCCACTCCCCTTCCATTCCCCTCCCCCCCCAATCCCCTTCCACTCCCCTCCCCAAATCCCCTTCCACTCCCCTCCCCACTCCGCTTCCACTCCCCTCCCCCACTACCCTTTCCCACTCCTCTTCCACTCTGCTGTCCCACTCCCCTCACCCACTCTCCTTTCCACTTCGCTCCCCCAGTCCCCTCCCCACGCCCCTCCCACACTCCCCTCCCCCACTCCCCCACTCCCCCACTCCCCTCCACCACCCCACTCCCCCACACCCCCTCCCCCACTCCCCCTCCTCCACTCCCATTCCCCCCTTCCACTCCCTCCCCACTCCGCTTCCACTCCCCTCCCCCACTACCCTTTCCCACTCCCTTTCCACTCCCCTGTCCCACTCCCCTCACCCACTCACCGTCCCCCACATCCCTCCTCCACTCCGCTCCCCTTCAACCCTCCCACACTCCCATCAAACACTTCCCTCCGCCACTCCCACTCGCTACCCCTCTCCTCCTTCCGCTCACCTCCACCTTCCCCTCCCTTCCCCCACTCCCCTTCCACTCCCCTCTCCCACTCCCCTCCCCTTCCAACTCCCCTCAAACTCCCCTCCCACAGTCCTTCCAACTTTGCTCGCCCACCACTTCCACTCCCCTCCCCCACTCCCCTCCCCCACTCCCCTTCCACTCCACTCCCCCCCACTCCCCTTCCACTCACCTCCCCCACTCCCCTTCCACTCCCCTCCCCACTCCGCTTCCACTCCCCTCCCCCACTACCCTATCCCACTCCCTTTCCACTCCCCTGTCCCACTCCCCTCAGCCACTCACCCTCAGCCACTCACCGTCCCCCACATCCCTCCTCCACTCCGCTCCCCTTCAACCCTCCCACACTCCCTTCACACACTTCCCTCTGCCACTCCCACTCGCTACCCCTCTCCTCCCTCCGCTCCCCTCCACCTTCCGCTTACCACGCCCCTCTCCCACAGCCTCCCCATTCCCATCCTCTCCCCTCCACACTCCCCTTGCCATTCCCCTCTCTCACAGCCTCCTCTCCCCACCTCTTACCTCCCCCACTATCCTTCCCACTCCAATCTCCCACAGCCTACCCGACTCCCCTCCTCTCCCCTCCACCACTCCTCTTCCCACTCTCCTCTCCCATCCCCTCCGCCCTACTCCCCTCCTCTCCCCTCCTCCCCTACTCTACCCTCCTCCCCTCCTCTCCCCTCCTCCACTCCCATTCCCACTCCCCTCTCCCACAGCCACCCCTACTCCCCTCCTCTACCCTCCTCCCCCCTCCTCCCCTACGCTACCCTCCTACCCTCCTCTCCCCTACTCCACTCCCTTCCCACTCCCCTCTCCCACTGCCACCCCTACTCCCGTCCTCTCCCCTCCCCCACTCCCCTTCCCAATCAATTCCCCCCCTCCCCACCCGCACACCCCTCCCCCAGACCCCTCCCCCAATCACCTTCCCAACCCCTCCCCCACCCCCTTCCCACTCCGATCCCCCACTTCCCTCCCCCTCTCCCCTCTCCCAATCCCCTCCTGCATACCCCTCCACCACTCCCCTCCCGAACAACCCGCCCCCACTCCCCTCCCCCAATCACCATCCCAGCCCCTCCCCCACCCCTTCCCCACTCCCCTCCCCCACCCCCTTCCCCACTCCCCTCCCCCACAAACCTTCCCAACCTCTCCAACACCCCCTTCCCACTCCCCTCCCCCACTCCCCTCCCCCACTCACCTTCCCAACCCCGCCTCCACCCACTTCCCACACCCGTCCGCCACCCATCTCCCACTCCCACTCCCCTACCCCTGCCACTTCCCCACTCCCCTCCCTCACTCCCTCACTCCCCTCTCCCACTCTCCTTAACGCTCTCCTACCCCCTCCCATGGCAATCCCCTCACCCTCACCCTTCCCCTTCCCCCCTCCCCTCCTCCTCTCCCCGACCTCCTCCCCTCCCACTACCCCTCCCACTCCCGCTCCCACTCGCCTCCCACTCCCCCTCCCAGCCGCCTCCCACTGCACTCCCCCACTCCCCTCCCACTCCATTCCCCCACTCCACTCCCACTCCACTCCCCCACTGCCCTCCCCCACTCCCATCCCGTCAGTATTAAACAATCAGGGGAACACACTCTCCTCACTTATACTCTTCACCTGGTAACATGTCCTTTGTGTATTAAACAATCAGGGGAACACACTCTACTCACTTACACTGTTCACCTGGTAACATGTCCTTTGTGTATTAAACAATCAGGGGAACACACTCTACTCACTTACACTGTTCACCTGGTAACATGCCCCGTGTGTATGAAACCATCAGGGGAACACACTCTCCTCACTTATACTGTTCACCTGGTAACATGTCCCGTGTCTATTAAAACATTAGGGGAACACACTCTCCTCACGTATACTGTTCACCTGGTAACATGTCCCGTGTGTCTTAAACCATCAGGGGAACACAATCTCCTCACTGATACTGTTCACCTGGTAACATGTTCCGTGTATATTAAACCATGAGGGGAACACACTCTCCTCACTTATACTGTTCACCTGGTAAAACGTCCCGTGTAAATTGAACAATCAGGGGAACACACTCTCCTCGCCTTCCTGTTCACCTGGTAACATGTCCCGTGTATATTAAACCATCAGGGGAACACAGTCTCCTCACTAAAACTGTTCTCCTGGAAGCATGTCCTGAGTATATTAAACCATCAGGGGAACACACTCTCCTCACTCATACTGTTCACCTGGTAACATGTCCTGTGTGTATTAAACAATCAGGGGAACACACTCTCCTCACTTATACTCTTCACCTGGTGACATGTCCTGTGTGTATTAAACAATCAGGGGAACTCACTCTCCTCACTTATAATGTTCACCTGGTGACATGTCCCGTGTATATTAAACCATCAGGGGAACACACTCTCCTCACTTATACTGTTCACCTGGTAACATGTCCCGTGAATATTAAACCATCAGGGGAAAGCACTCTCCTCACTTATATTCTTCACCTGGTAACATGTCCCGTGTGCATTAAACCATCAGAGGAACACTCTCTCCTCACTTATACTGTTCACCTGGTAACATGTCCTTTGCATATTTAACCATCAGGGGAAAACATTCTGCTCACTTATACTGTTCACCTGGTGACATGTCCCGTGTGTATTAAACAATCAGGGGAACACACTCTCCTCAATTCTCCTCTTCACCTGGTGACATGTCCCGGGTATATTAAACAATCAGGGGAACACACTCTCCTCACTTATACTGTTCACCTGGTAACATGTCCCGTGCGTGTTAAACCATCAGGGGAACACACTCTCCTCACTTATACTGTTCACCTGGTAACATGTCCCGTGTATATTAAACCATCAGGGGAACACACTCACCTCACTTATACTGTTCACCTGGTAACATGTCCCGTGTATATTAAACCATCAGGGGAACACACTCACCTCACTTATACTGTTCACCTGTTAACATTTCCCTCGTATATTAAACCATCAGGGGAACAAACTCGCCTCACTTATACTGTTCACCTGGTAACATGTCCCGTGTGTATTAAACAATCAGGGGAACACACTCTCCTCACTTATACTATTCACCTGGTAACATGTCCCGTGCGTGTTAAACCATCAGGGGAAGACAGTCTCCTCACTTATACTGTTCACCTGGTAACATGTCCTTTGCATATTTAACCATCAGGGGAAAACATTCTGCTCACTTATACTGTTCACCTGGTAACATGTCCCGTGCGTGTTAAACCATCAGGGGAACACACTCTCCTCACTTATACTATTCACCTGGTAACATGTCCCGTGAGTAATAAACAATCAGGGGAACACACTCTCCTCACTTATATTGTTCACCTGGTAACATGTCCAGTGCATATTAAACCATCAGGGGAACACATTCTCCTCACTTATACTGTTCACCTGGTTACATGTCCCGTGCGTGTTAAACCATCAGGGGAACACAATCTCCTCACTTATACTGTTCACCTGGTAACATGTTCCGTGAGTATTAAACAATCAGGGGAACACACTCTCCTCACTTATACTGTTCACCTGTTAACATTTCCCTCGTATATTAAACCATCAGGGGAACACACTCTCCTCACTTAGACTGTTCACCTGGTAACATTTCCCTCGTATATTAAACCATCAGGGGAACACACTCTCCTCACTTATACTGTTCACCTGGTAACATGTCCCGTGCGTGTTAAACCATCAGGGGAACACTCTCTCCTCACTTATACTGTTCACCTGGCAACATGTCCCGTGAGTATAAAACAATCAGGGGAACATACTCTCCTCACTTATACTGTTCACCTGGTGACATGTCCCGTCTGTATTAACCCATCAGGTGAACACACTCGCCTCACTTATACTGTTCATCTGGTAACATGTCCCGTGTATATTAAACCATCAGGGGAACACACTCTCCTCGCTTATACTGTTCACCTGGTAACATGTCCCGTGTATATTAAACCATCAGGGGAACACATTCTTCTCACTTATACTGTTCACCTGGTAACATGTCCCGTGAGTATTAAACAATCAGGGGAACACATTCTCCTCACTTATACTGTTCACCTGGTAACATGTCCAGTGTATATTAAACAATCAGGGGAAAGCACTCTCCTCACTTATACTGTTCACCTGGTAACATGTCCCGTGCGTGTTAAACCATTCGGGGAACACACTCTCCTCACTTATCCTGTTCACCTGGTAACATGTTCCGTGAGTATTAAACAATCAGGGGAACACACTCTCCTCACTTATACTGTTCACCTGGTAACATTTCCCTCGTATATTAAACCATCAGTGGAACACACTCTCCTCACTTATACTGTTCACCTGGTAACATGTCCGGTGTGTATTAAACAATCAGGGGAAGACACTCTCCTCACTTATACTGTTCACCTGGTAACATGTCCTGTGTGCATTAAACCATCAGAGGAACACACTCTCCTCAATTATACTGTTCATCTGGTAACATGTCCCGTCAGTATTAAACCATCAGGAGAACACAGTCTCCTCACTTATACTGTTCACCTGGTAACATGTCCTTTGCATATTTAACCATCAGGGGAAAACATTCTGCTCACTTATACTGTTCACCTGGTGACATGTCCCGTGTGTATTAAACAATCAGGGGAACACACTCTCCTCACTTATACTGTTCACCCGATGACATGTCCCGTGTGTATTAAACAATCAGGGGAACACACTCTCCTCACTTATACTGTTCACCTGGTGACATGTCCCGTGTGTATTAAACAATCAGGGGAACCCACTCTCCTCACTTATACTGTTCACCTGGTGACATGTCCCGTGTGTATTAAACAATCAGGGGAACACACTCTCCTCACTTATACTGTTCACCCGATGACATGTCCCGTGTGTATTAAACAATCAGGGGAACACACTCTCCTCATTTATACTGTTCACCTGGTGACATGTCCCGTCAGTATGAAACAATCAGGGGAACACACTCTCCTCACTTATACTGTTCACCTGGTGACATGTCCCGTGTGTATTAAACAATCAGGGGAACCCACTCTCCTCACTTATACTGTTCACTTGGTGACATGTCCCGTGTGTATTAAACAATCAGGGGAACACACTCTCCTCACTTATACTGTTCACCCGATGACATGTCCCGTGTGTATTAAACAATCAGGGGAACACACTCTCCTCACTTATACTGTTCACCCGATGACATGTCCCGTGTGTATTAAACAATCAGGGGAACACACTCTCCTCACTTATACTGTTCACCTGGTGACATGTCCCGTGTGTATTAAACAATCAGGGGAACACACTCTCCTCACTTATACTGTTCACCCGATGACATGTCCCGTGTGTATTAAACAATCAGGGGAACACACTCTCCTCACTTATACTGTTCACCTGGTAACATGTCCTGTGTATATTAAACCATCAGGGGAACACACTCTCCTCACTTATACTGTTCACCTGGTAACATGTCCTGTGTATATTCAACCATCAGGGGAACACACTCTCCTCACTTATACTGTTCACCTGGTGACATGTCCCATCAGTATTAAACAATCAGGGGAACACACTCTCGTCAATTATACTGTTCACCTGGTAACATGTCCCGTGCGTGTTAAACCATCAGGGGAACACACTCTCCTCACTTATACTGTTCACCTGGTAACATGTCCCGTGAGTATTAAACAATCAGGGGAACACACTCTCCTCACTTATACTGTTCACCTGGTAACATGTCCTGTTTGTATTAAACAATCAGGGGAACACACTCTCCTCACTTATACTGTTCACCTGGTAACATGTCCTGTGTATATTAAACCATCAGGGGAACACATTCTCCTCTCTTATACTGTTCACCTGGTAACATGTCCTGTGCATATTAAACCATCAGGGGAACACACTCTCCTCACTTATACTGTTCACCTGGTAACATGTCCCGTGTATATGAAACCTTCAGGGGAACACACTCTCCTCACTTATACTGTTCACCTGGTAACATGTCCTGTGTATATTAAACCATCAGGGGAACACACTCTCCTTACTTATACTGTTCACCTGGTAACATGTCCCGTGAATATTAAACCATCAGGGGAAAGCACTCCCCTCACTTATACTGTTCACCTGGTAACATGTCCTGTGTATATTAAACCATCAGGGGAACACACTCTCCTCACTTATACTGTTCACCTGGTAACATGTCCCGTGTATATGAAACCTTCAGGGGAACACACTCTCCTCACTTATACTGTTCACCTGGTAACATGTCCTGTGTATATTAAACCATCAGGGGAACACACTCTCCTCACTTATACTGTTCACCTGGTAACATGTCCCGTGTGTATTAAACAATCAGGGGAACACACTCTCCTCACTTATACTGTTCACCTGGTGACATGTCCCGTGTGTATTAAACAATCAGTGGAACACACTCTCCTCACTTATACTTTTCACCTGGTAACATGTCCCGTGTGTATTGAGCAATCAGGGGAACACACTCTCCTCACTTACACTGTTCACCTGGTGAAATGTCCCGTGTGTATTAAACCATCAGGGGAACAGACACTCCTCACTTATACTGTTCACCTGGTGACATGTCCCGTCAGTATTAAACAATCAGGGGAACAGACTCTCTTCACTTATACTGTTCACCTGCTAACATGTCCCGTGTGCATTAAACCATCAGGGGAACACACTCTCCTCACTTATACTGTTCACCTGGTAACATGTCCCGTGTGTATTGAACAATCAGGGGAACACACTCTCCTCACTTACACTGTTCACCTGGTGAAATGTCCCGTGTGTATTAAACAATCAGGGGATCACACTCTCCTCAATTGTACTGTTCACCTGCTGACATGTCCCGGGTATATTAAACCATCAGCGGAACACACTCTACTAACTTATCCTGTTCACCTGGTAACATGTCCCGTGCGTGTTAAACCATCAGGGGAACACACTCTCCTCACATATACTGTTCACCTGGTGACATGTCCCGTGTGTATTAAACAATCAGGGGAACACACTCTCCTCACTTATACTGTTCACCTGGTGACATGTCCCGTGTGTATTAAACAATCAGGGGATCACACTCTCCTCAATTATACTGTTCACCTGGTAACATGTCCCGTGTATATTAAACCATCAGGGGAACTCACTCTCCTCACTTATACTGTTCATCTGGTAACATGTCCCGTGCATATTAAACCATCAGGGGAACACACTCTCCTCACTTATACTGTTCACCTGGTAACATGTCCTGTATGTATTAAACAATCAGGGGAACACACTCTCCTCATTTATACTGTTCATCTGGTAACATGTCCAGTGAATAT
Source organism: Heterodontus francisci (assembly GCF_036365525.1). Taxonomy (NCBI): domain Eukaryota; kingdom Metazoa; phylum Chordata; class Chondrichthyes; order Heterodontiformes; family Heterodontidae; genus Heterodontus; species Heterodontus francisci. Next base: position 784,564 of record NW_027140443.1, on the reverse strand, counting down.
TAAACCATCAGGGGAACACATTCTACACACTTATCCTGTTCACCTGGTGACATGTCCTGTATGTATTAAACAATCAGGGGAACACACTCGCCTCACTTACACTGTTCACCTGGTAACATGTCCCGTGTGTATTAAACAATCAGGGGAACACACTCTCCTCACTTATACTATTCACCTGGTAACATGTCCCGTGCGTGTTAAACCATCAGGGGAACACAATCTCATCACTTATTCTGTTCACCTGGTAACATGTCCCGTGTATATTAACCCATCAGGTGAACACACTCTCCTCATTTATACTGTTCACCTGGTAATATGTCCAGTGTATATTAAACAATCAGGGGAACACATTCTCCTCACTTATACTGTTCACCTGGTAACATGTCCCGTGCGTGTTAAACCATCTGGGGAACACACTCTTCTCACTTATCCTGTTCACCTGGTAACATGTTCCGTGAGTATTAAACAATCAGGGGAACACACTCTCCTCACTTATACTGTTCAACTGGTAACATTTCCCTCGTATATTAAACCATCAGGGGAACACACTCTCCTCACTTATACTGTTCACCTGGTAACATTTCCCTCGTATTTTAAACCATCAGGGGAACACACTCTCCTCACTCATACTGTTCACCTGGTAACATGTCCCGTGCGTGTTAAACCATCTGGGGAACACTCTCTCCTCACTTATACTGTTCACCTGGTAACATGTCCCGTGAGTATTAAACAATCAGGGGAACACACTCTCCTCACTTATACTGTTCACCTGGTAACATGTCCTGTTTGTATTAAACAATCAGTGGAACACACTCTCCTCACTTATACTGTTCACCTGGTAACATGTCCTGTGTATATTAAACCATCAGGGTAACACATTCTCCTCACTTACACTGTTCACCTGGTAACATGTCCTGTTTGTATTAAACAATCAGGGGAACACACTCTCCTCACTTATACTGTTCACCTGGTGACATGTCCCGTCTGTATTAACCCATCAGGTGAACACACTCGCCTCACTTATACTGTTCATCTGGTAACATGTCCCGTGTATATTAACCCATCAGGTGAACACACTCTCCTCATTTATACTGTTCACCTGGTAATATGTCCAGTGTATATTAAACAATCAGGGGAACACACTCTCCTCACTTATACTGTTCACCTGGTAATATGTCCAGTGCATATTAAACCATCAGGGGAACACATTCTCCTCACTTATACTGTTCACCTGGTAACATGTCCCGTGCGTGTTAAACCATCAGGGTAACACACTCTCCTCACTTATCCTGTTCACCTGGTAACATGTTCCGTGAGTATTAAACAATCAGGGGAACACACTCTCCTCACTTATACTGTTCACCTGGTAACATTTCCCTCGTATATTAAACCATCAGGGGAACACACTCTCCTCACTTATACTGTTCACCTGGTAACATTTCCCTCGTATATTAAACCATCAGGGGAACACACTCTCCTCACTTATACTGTTCACCTGGTAACATGTCCCATGTGTATTAAACAATCAGGGGAACACACTCTCCTCACTTATACTGTTCACCTGGTAACATTTCCCTCGTATATTAAACCATCAGGGGAAGACACTCTCCTCACTTATACTGTTCACCTGGTAACATGTCCCCTGCGTGTTAAACCATCAGGGGAACACACTCTCCTCACTTATACTGTTCACCTGGTGACATGTTCCGTGAGCATAAAACAATCAGGGGAACACACTCTCCTCACTTATCCTGTTCACCTGGTGACATGTCCCGTGTATATTAAACCATAAGGGGAACACACTCTCCTCGCTTATACTGTTCACCTGGTAACATGTCCTGTGTGCATGAAACCATCAGAGGAACACACTCTCCTCACTTATACTGTTCATCTGGTAACATGTCCCGTCAGTATTAAACCATCAGGGGAACACACTCTCCTCACTTATACTGTTCACCTGGTAACATGTCCAGTGTATATTAAACCATCAGGGGAACACACTCTCCTCACTTATACTGTTCACCTGGTAACATGTCCCGTCAGTATTTAACAATCAGGGGAACACACTCTCGTCAATTATACTGTTCACCTGGTAACATGTCCCGTGCGTGTTAAACCATCAGGGGAACACACTCTCCTCACTTATACTGTTCACCTGGTATCATGTCCCGTGAGTATTAAACAATCAGGGGAACACACTCTCCTCACTTATACTGTTCACCAGATAATATGTCCAGTGCATATTAAACCATCAGGGGAACACATTCTCCTCACTTATACTGTTCACCTGGTAACATGTCCTGTGTATATTAAACCATCAGGGGAACACATTCTCCTTACTTATACTGTTCACCTGGTAACATGTCCCGTGAATATTAAACCATCAGGGGAAAGCACTCCCCTCACTTATACTGTTCTCCTGGTAACATGTCCCGTGTATATGAAACCATCAGGGGAACACAATCTCCTCACTTATACTGTTCACCTGGTAACATGTCCCGTGTGCATTAAACCATCAGGGGAACACACTCTCCTCACTTATACTGTTCACCTGGTAACAGGTCCTGTGTGCATGAAACCATCAGAGGAACACACTCTCCTCACTGAAACTGTTCATCTGGTAACATGTCCCGTCAGTATTAAACCATCAGGAGAACACCGTCTCCTCACTTATACTGTTCACCTGGTAACATGTCCTTTGCATATTTAACCATCAGGGGAAAACACTCTGCTCACTTATACTGTTCACCTGGTGACATGTCCCGTGTGTATTAAACAATCAGGGGAACACACTCTCCTCACTTATACTGTTCACCTGGTGACATGTCCCGTGTGTATTAAACAATCAGGGTAACTCACTCTCCTCACTTATACTGTTCACCTGGTAACATGTCCAGTGTATATTAAACCATCAGGGGAACACACTCTCCTCACTTATACTGTTCACCTGGTGACATGTCCCGTCAGTATTTAACAATCAGGGGAACACACTGTCGTCAATTATACTGTTCACCTGGTAACATGTCCCGTGCGTGTTAAACCATCAGGGGAACACACTCTCCTCACTTATACTGTTCACCTGGTAACATGTCCTTTGCATATTTAACCATCAGGGGAAAACACTCTGCTCACTTATACTGTTCACCTGGTAACATGTCCAGTGAGTATTAAACAATCAGGGGAACACACTCTCCTCACTTATACTGTTCACCAGATAATATGTCCAGTGAGTATTAAACAATCAGGGGAACACATTCTCCTCACTTATACTGTTCACCTGGTAACATGTCCTGTTTGTATTAAACAATCAGGGGAATACACTCTCCTCACTTATACTGTTCACCTGGTAACATGTCCTGTGTATATTAAACCATCAGGGGAACACACTCTCCTTACTTATACTGTTCACCTGGTAACATGTCCCGTGAATATTAAACCATCAGGGGAAAGCACTCCCCTCACTTATACTGTTCTCCTGGTAACATGTCCCGTGTATATGAAACCATCAGGGGAACACACTCTCCTCACTTATACTGTTCACCTGGTAACATGTCCCGTGTGCATTAAACCATCAGTGGAACACACACTCCTCACTTATACTGTTCACCTGGTAACATGTCCAGTGAGTATTAAACCATCAGGGGAACACACTCTCCTCACTTATACTGTTCACCTGGTAACATGTCCAGTGAGTATTAAACAATCAGGGGAACACATTCTCCTCACTTATACTGTTCACCTGGTAACATGTCCTGTTTGTATTAAACAATCAGGGGAATACACTCTCCTCACTTATACTGTTCACCTGGTAACATGTCCTGTGTATATTAAACCATCAGGGGAACACACTCTCCTTACTTATACTGTTCACCTGGTAACATGTCCCGTGAATATTAAACCATCAGGGGAAAGCACTCCCCTCACTTATACTGTTCTCCTGGTAACATGTCCCGTGTTTATGAAACCATCAGGGGAACACACTCTCCTCACTTATACTGTTCACCTGGTAACATGTCCCGTGTGCATTAAACCATCAGGGGAACACACTCTCCTCACTTATACTGTTCACCTGGTAACATGTCCCGTGTGTATTGAACAATCAGGGGAACACACTCTCCTCACTTACACTGTTCACCTGGTGAAATGTCCCGTGTGTATTAAAGAATCAGGGGAACAGACTCTCCTCACTTATACTGTTCACCTGGTGACATGTCCCGTCAGTATTAAACAATCAGGGGAACAGACTCTCCTCACTTATACTGTTCACGTGGTAACATGTCCCGTGTGTATTAAACAATCAGGGGATCACACTCTTCTCAATTATACTGTTCACCTGGTGACATGTCCCGTGTGTATTATACAATCAGGGGAACACACTCTCCTCACTTATACTGTTCACCTGGTGACATGTCCTGTGTATATTAAACCATCAGGGGAACACACTCTCCTTACTTATACTGTTCACCTGGTAACATGTCCCGTGAATATTAAACCATCAGGGGAAAGCAATCCCCTCACTAATACTGTTCTCCTGGTAACATGTCCCGTGTATATGAAACCATCAGGGGAACACACTCTCCTCACTTATACTGTTCACCTGGTAACATGTCCCGTGTGCAGTAAACCATCAGGGGAACAGACTCTCCTCACTTATACTGTTCACCTGGTGACATGTCCCGTCAGTATTAAACAATCAGGGGAACAGACTCTCCTCACTTATACTGTTCACCTGGTGACATGACCAGTGTGTATTAAACAATCATGGGATCACACTCTCCTCACTTATACTGTTCACCTGGTGACATGTCCCGTGTGTATTAAACAATCATGGGATCACACTCTCCTCACTTATACTGTTCACCTGTGACATGTCCCGTGCGTATTAAACAATCAGGGGATCACACTCTCCTCACTTATACTGTTCACCTGGTAACATGTCCTGTGTATATTAAACCATCAGGGGAACTCACTCTCCTCACTTATACTGTTCACCTGGTAACATGTCCCGTGTATATTAAACCATCAGGGGAACTCACTCTCCTCACTTATAGTGTTCATCTGGTAACATGTCCAGTGAATATTAAACCATCAGGGGAACACACTCTCCTCACTTATACTGTTCACCTGGTAACATGTCCAGTGAATATTAAACGATCAGGGGAACAAATTCTCCTCACTTATACTGTTCATCTGGTAACATGTCCCGTGCATATTAAACCATCAGGGGAACACACTCTCCTCACTTATACTGTTCACCTGGTAACATGTCCAGTGAATATTAAACCATCAGTGGAACACATTCTCCTCACTTATACTGTTCATCTGGTAACATGTCCAGTGAATATTAAACCATCAGGGGAACACACTCTCATCACTTATACTGTTCATCTGGTAACATGTCCCGTGCATATTAAACCATCAGGGGAACACACTCTCCTCACTTATACTGTTCACCTGGTAACATGTCCAGTGAATATTAAACCATCAGGGGAACACATTCTCCTCACTTATACTGTTCACCTGGTAACATGTCCAGTGAATATTAAACCAACAAGGGAACACACTCTCCTCACTTATACTGTTCACCTGGTAACATGTCCAGTGAACATTAAACCATCAGGGGAACACATTCTCCTCACTTATACTGATCACCTGGTAACATGTCCTGTATGTATTAAACAATCAGGGGAACACACTGTCCTCATTTATACTGTTCATCTGGTAACATGTCCAGTGAATATTAAAGCATCAGGGGAACACACTCTCCTCACTTATACTGTTCATCTGGTAACATGTCCAGTGAATATTAAACCATCAGGGGAACACTCTCTCCTCACTTATACTGTTCAGCTGGTAACATATCCTGTGTGTATTAAACCATCAGGGGAACACACTCTCCTCACTTACACTGTTCATCTGGTAACATGTCCCGTCAGTATTAAACAATCAGGGGAACACATTCTACTCACTTATCCTGTTCACCTGGTGACATGTCCCGTGCATATTAAAGCATCAGGGGAACACACTCTCCTCACTTATACTGTTCATCTGGTAACATGTCCAGTGAATATTAAACCATCAGGGGAACACTCTCTCCTCACTTATACTGTTCAGCTGGTAACATATCCTGTGTGTATTAAACCATCAGGGGAACACACTCTCCTCACTTACACTGTTCATCTGGTAACATGTCCCGTCAGTATTAAACCATCAGGGGAACACACTCTCCTCACTTATACAGTTCACCTGGTAACATGTCCCGTGAATATTAAACCATCAGGGGAACACACTCTCCTCACTTAGACTTTTCTCTTGGTTACATATCCCGTGTATATTAAACCATCAGGAGAACACACTCTCCTCACTTACACTGTTCACCTGGTAACATGTCCTGTGTGCATGAAACCATCAGAGGAACACACTCTCCTCACTTATACTGTTCATCTGGTAACATGTCCCGTCAGTATTAAACCATCAGGGGAACACACTCTCCTCACTTATACTGTTCACCTGGTAACATGTCCAGTGTATATTAAACCATCAGGGGAACACACTCTCCTCACTTATACTGTTCACCTGGTAACATGTCCCGTCAGTATTTAACAATCAGGGGAACACACTCTCATCACTTACACTGTTCACCTGGTAAAATGTCCTGTGTGCATTAAACCATCAGGGGAACACACTCTCCTCAATTATACATTTCACTTGGTGACATGTCCCGTGTGTATTAAACAATCAGGGGAACACATTCTCCTCACTTATACTGTTCACCTGGTAACATGTCCCGTGTATATTAAACCATCAGGGGAACACACTCTCCTCACTTATACTGTTCACCTGGTAACATGTCCCGTGCGTGTTAAACCATCAGGGGAACACACTCTCCTCACTTATACTGTTCACCTGGCAACATGTCCCTTGAGTATTAAACAATCAGTGGAACACACTCTCCTCACTTACACTGTTCACCTGGTAACATGTCCCGTGCGTGTTAAACCATCAGGGGAACACACTCTCCTCACTTATACAGTTCACCTGGTAACATGTCCTGTGTGTATTAAACAATCAGGGGAATACAATCTCGTCACTTATACTGTTCACCTGGCAACATGTCACGTGTGTATATTAAACCATCAGGGGAGCACACTCTCCTCACTTATACTGTTCACCTGGGAACATGTCCCTTGTATATTAAACCATCAGGGGAACATACTCTCCTCACTTATACTGTTCACCTGGTAATATGCCGTGTGTATATTAAACCATCAGGGGAACACACTCTCCTCACTTATACTGTTCACCTGGTAACATGTCCCGTGTATATTAAACCATCAGCGGAACACACTCTCCTCACATATACTGTTCACCTGGTAACATGTCCCGTGTGTATTGAACAATCAGGGGAACACACTCTCCTCACTTATACTGTTCATCTGGTAACATGTCCCGTGCGTATTAAACAATCAGGGGAACACATTCTCCTCACTTATACTGTTCACTTGGTAACATGTCCAGTGCGTATTAAAGAAACAGGGGAACACATTCTCCTCACTTCTACTGTTCACCTGCTAACATGTCCCGTGTGTATTAAAGAATCAGGGGAACACACTCTCCTCACATATACTGTACACCTGGTAACATGTCCTGTGTATATTGAACCATCAGGGGAACACACTCTCCTCACTTATGCTGTTCACGTGGTAACATGTCCCGTGTATATTAAACCATGAGGGGAGCACACTCTCCTCACTTATACTGTTCACCGAGTGACATATCCTGTGTGCTTTAAACAATCAGGGGAACACTCTCTCCTCACTTATACTGTTCACCTGCTAACATGTCCCGTCAGTATTAAACAATCAGGGGAACACACTCTCCTCACTTATCCTGTTCACCTAGTGACATGTCCCGTGTGTATTAAACAATCAGGGGAATACAATCTCGTCACTTATACTGTTCACCTGGCAACATGTCACGTGTGTATATTAAACCATCAGGGGAGCACACTCTCCTCACTTATACTGTTCACCTGGGAACATGTCCCTTGTATATTAAACCATCAGGGGAACATACTCTCCTCACTTATACTGTTCACCTGGTAATATGCCGTGTGTATATTAAACCATCAGGGGAACACACTCTCCTCACTTATACTGTTCACCTGGTAACATGTCCCGTGTATATTAAACCATCAGCGGAACACACTCTCCTCACATATACTGTTCACCTGGTAACATGTCCCGTGTGTATTGAACAATCAGGGGAACACACTCTCCTCACTTATACTGTTCATCTGGTAACATGTCCCGTGCGTATTAAACAATCAGGGGAACACATTCTCCTCACTTATACTGTTCACTTGGTAACATGTCCAGTGCGTATTAAAGAAACAGGGGAACACATTCTCCTCACTTATACTGTTCACCTGGTAACATGTCCCCTGTGTATTAAACAAACAGGGGAACACATTCTCCTCACTTATACTGTTCACCTGGTAACATGTCCCGTGTGTATTAAACAAACAGGGGAACACATTCTCCTCACTTATACTGTTCACCTGGTAACATGTCCCGTGTGTATTAAACAATCAGGGGAACACATTCTCCTCACTTATACAGTTCACCTGGTAACATGTCCCGTCCGTATTAAACAAACAGGGGAACACATTCTCCTCACTTCTACTGTTCACCTGGTAACATGTCCAGTGTTTATTAAACCATCAGGAGAACACACTCTCCTCACTTATACTGTTTGCCTGTTAACATGTCCTGTGTATATTAAAGCATCAGGGTTACACACTCTCCTCACTTCTACTGTTCACCTGCTAACATGTCCCGTGTTTATTAAACAATCAGGGGATCACACTCTCCTCACTTATACTGTTTGCCTGTTAACATGTCCTGTGTATATTAAAGCATCAGGGTTACACACTCTCCTCACTTCTACTGTTCACCTGCTAACATGTCCCGTGTGTATTAAAGAATCAGGGGAACACACTCTCCTCACATATACTGTACACCTGGTAACATGTCCTGTGTATATTGAACCATCAGGGGAACACACTCTCCTCACTTATGCTGTTCACGTGGTAACATGTCCCGTGTATATTAAACCATGAGGGGAGCACACTCTCCTCACTTATACTGTTCACCGAGTGACATATCCTGTGTGCTTTAAACAATCAGGGGAACACTCTCTCCTCACTTATACTGTTCACCTGCTAACATGTCCCGTCAGTATTAAACAATCAGGGGAACACACTCTCCTCACTTATCCTGTTCACCTAGTGACATGTCCCGTGTGTATTAAACAATCAGGGGAACACACTCTCCTCACTTATACTGTTCGTCAGGTGACATGTCCCGTGTTTATTAAACAATCAGGGGAACACACTCTCCTCACTTATACTGTTCACCTGGTAACATGTCCCGTGAGTATTAAACAATCAGGGGAACACACTCTCCTCACTTATACTGTTCAACTGGTAACATGTCCCGTGTATATTAAACAATCAGGGGAACACTCTCTCCTCACTTATACTGTTCAACTGGTAACATGTCCCATGCGTATTAAATTATCAGGGGATCACAATCTCCTCACTTATACTGTTCACCTGGTTACATATCCCGTTCGTTTTAAACAATCAGGGGAACACACTCTCCTCACTTTACTGTTCACCTGGTAAAATGTCCCTTATGTATTAAACAATCAGGGGAACACATTCTCCTCACTTATACTGTTCACCTGGTTACATGTCCCGTTCGTTTTAAACAATCAGGGGAACACACTCTCCTCACTTATACGCTTCACCTGGTAACATGTCCTGTGTGTATTAAACCGTCAGGGGAACACACTCTCCTGACTTATACTGTTCACCTGGTGACATGTCCCGTCAGTATTAAACAATCAGGGCAACAAACTGTCCTCACTTCTACTGTTCACCTGGTAACATGTCCCGTGTGTATTAAACCATCAGGGGAACACACTCTCCTCACTTATACTGTTCACCTGGTAACATGTCCCGTGTGTATTAAACCATCAGGGGAACACACTCTCCTCACTTATACTGTTCACCTGGTAACATGTCCCGTGTGTATTAAACCATCAGGGGAACACACTCTCCTCACTGAGACTGTTCAACTGGTAACATGTCCCGTGTATATTAAACAATCAGGGGAACACACTCTCCTCACTTATACTGTTCACCTGGTAACATGTCCCGTGTGTATTAAACAATCAGGGGAACACACTCTCCTCACTTATACTGTTCACCTGGTAACATGTCCCGTGTGTATTAAACAATCAGGGGAACACACTCTCCTCACTTATACTGTTCACCTGGTAACATGTCCCGTCAGTATTAAACAAGCAGGGGAACACACTATCCTCACTTATACTGTTCACCTGGTTACATGTCCCGTCAGTATTATACAATCAGGGGAACACACTCTCCCAACTTACACTGTTCACCTGGTAACATGTCCCGTGCTTATTAAACCTTCAGGGGAACACATTCTCCTCATTTACACTGTTCGCCTGGTGACATGTCCTGTGTGCATTAAACAATCAGGGGAACACCCTTTCCTCACTTATACTCTTCGCCTGGTAACATGTCCCATGTGTATTAATCAATCAGGGGAACACACTCTCCTCACTTATACTGTTCACCTGATAACATGTCCCGTCAGTATTAAACAATCCGGGGAACACTCTCTCCTCACTAATACTGTTCACATGGTGACATGTCCCGTCAGTATTAAACAATCAGGGGAACACACTCTCCTCACTTATACTGTTTACCTGGCAACATGTCCCGTCAGTATTAAACCATCAGGGGAACAAACTCTCCTCACTTATACTGTTCACCTGGTGACATGTCCCATGTGTATTAAACCATCAGGGGAACACACTCTCCTCACTTATACTGTTCACCTGGTGTCATGTCCCATGTATATTAAACCATCAGGGGAACACACTCTCCTCACTTACACTGTTCACCTGGTGACATGTCCCAAGTATATTAAACAATCAGGGGAACACACTCTCCTCACTTATCCTGTTCACCTTGTAACATGTCCTGTGTATATTAAACAATCAGGGGAACACACTCTCCTCACTTATACTGTTCACCTGGTAACATGTCCCGTGTGTATTAAACCATCAGGGGAACACATTCTCCTCAAATATTCTGTTCACCTGGTAACATGTCCCGTGAGCATTAAACAATCAGGGGAACACACTCTCCTCACTTATACTGTTCACCTGGTGTCATGTCCCATGTGTATTAAACCATCAGGGGAACACACTCTCCTCACTTATACTGTTCACCTGGTGTCATGTCCCATGTATATTAAACCATCAGGGGAACACACTCTCCTCACTTACACTGTTCACCTGGTGACATGTCCCATGTATATTAAACAATCAGGGGAACACACTCTCCTCACTTATCCTGTTCACCTTGTAACATGTCCTGTGTATATTAAACAATCAGGGGAACACACTCTCCTCACTTATACTGTTCACCTGGTGACATGTCCCGTGTATATTAAACAATCAGGAGAACACAATCTCCTCACTTATACTGTTCATCTGGTAACATGTCCCGTGTATATTAAACCATCAGGGGAACGCAGTCTCCTCACTTATACTGTTCACCTGGTAACATGGCCTGTGTGTATTAAACAATCAGGGAAACACACTCTCCTCACTTATACTGTTCACCTGGTAACATGGCCTGTGTGTATTAAACTATCAGGGGAACACACTCTCCTCACTTTTTTTGTTCATCTGGTAACATGTCCCGTGTGTATTAAACCATCAGGGGAACACAATCTCCTCACTTATACTGTTCACCTGGAAACATGTCCCGTGTATATTAAACCATCAGGGGAACACAATCTCCTCACTTATACTGTTCACCTGGTAACATGTCCCGTGCGTATTAAACCATCTGGGGAACACATTTTCCTCACTTATACTATTCACCTGTTGACATGTCCCATGTATATTAAACCATCAGGGGAACACACTCGGCTCTCATAAACTGTTCACCTGGTAACATGTCCCATGTATATTAAACCATCAGGGGAACACACTCTCCTCACTTATACTGTTCACTTGTTAACATGTCCCGTGTATATTAAACAATCAAGGGAACACACTCTCCTCACTTATACTGTTCGCCTGGTAACATGTCCTGTGTATATTAAAGCATCTGGGGCACACACTCTCCTCACATATACTGTTCACCAGGTAACATGTCCCGTGTATATTAAACCATCAGCGGAACACACTCTCCTCACTTATACTGTTCACCTGGTTACATGTCCCGTCAGTATTATACAATCAGGGGAACACACTCTCCTCACTTACACTGTTCACCTGGTAACATGTCCCGTGCTTATTAAACCTTCAGGGGAACACATTCTCCTCATTTACACTGTTCGCCTGGTGACATGTCCTGTGTGCATTAAACAATCAGGGGAACACACTTTCCTCACTTATACTGTTCGCCTGGTAACATGTCCTGTGTATATTAAAGCATCTGGGGCACACACTCTCCTCACTTATACTGTTCACCAGGTAACATGTCCCATGTGTTTTAAACAATCAGGGGAACACACTGTCCTCACTTATACTCTTCGCCTGGTAACATGTCCCATGTGTATTAATCAATCAGGGGAACACACTCTCCTCACTTATACTGTTCACCTGGTAACATGTCCCGTGTGTATTAAACCATCAGGGGAACACATTCTCCTCACTTATACTATTCACCTGTTGACATGTCCCATGTATATTAAACCATCAGGGGAACACACTCTGCTCTCTTAAACTGTTCACCTGGTAACATGTCCCATGTATATTAAACCATCAGGGGAACACACTGTCCTCACTTAAACTTTTCACCTGCTGACATGTCCCGTGTATATTAAACAATCAGGGGAACACAGTCTCCTCACTAAGATTATTCAGCTAGTAACATGTCCCGTGTATAATAATCAATCTGGGGAACAGACTCTCCTCACTTATACTGTTCACCTGTTAACGAAGTCCTGTGTATATTAAACCATCAGGGGAACACACTCTCCTCACTTATACTGTTCACCTGGTAACATGTCCCATGTATATTAAACCATCAGGGGAACACACTCTCCTCACTTATACCGTTCACCTGGTAACATGTCCCGTGTATATTAAACCATCAGGGGAACACACTCTCCTCACTTATATCGTTCACCTGATAACATGTCCCGTGTATATTAAACCATCAGGGGAACACACTCTCCTCACTTATACCGTTCACCTGGTAACATGTCCCGTGTATATTAAACCATCAGGGGAACACACTCTCCTCACTTATACCGTTCAGCTGGTAACATGTCCTGTGTATATTAAACCATCAGGGGAACACACTCTCCTCACTTATACTGTTCACCTGGTAACATGTCCCGTGTGTATTAAACCATCAGGGGAACACACTCTCCTCACTTATGCTGTTCACCTGGAAACCTGTCCCGTGTATATTAAACCATCAGAGGAACACACTCTCCTCACTTATACTTTTCATCTGGTAACATGTCCCGTGTATATTAAACAATCAGGAGAACACAATCTCCTCACTTATACTGTTCATCTGGTAACATGTCCCGTGTGTACTAAACCATCAGGGGAACACACTCTCCTCACTTACACTGTTCATGTGGTAACATGTCCCATGTGTATTAAACCATCAGGGGAACACACTCTCCTCACTTATACTGTTCACCTGGTGACATGTCCCGTGTATATTAAACCATCAGGGGAACACAATCTGCTCACTTATACTGTTCATGTGGTAACATGTCCCGTGTGTAGTAAACCATCAGGGAAACACACTCTCCTCACTTATACTGTTCATGTGGTAACATGTCCCATGTGTATTAAACCATCAGGGGAACACACTCTCCTCACTTATACTGTTCACCTGGTGACATGTCCCGTGTATATTAAACCATCAGGGGAACACAATCTCCTCACTTATACTGTTCACCTGGTAACATGTCCCGTGCGTATTAAACCATCTGGGGAACACATTCTCCTCACTTATACTGTTCACCTGGTAACATGTCCCATGTATATTAAACCATCAGGGGAACACACTCTCCTCACTTATACTGTTCACCTGGTGACATGTCCTGTGTATATTAAACCATCAGGGGAACACACTCTCCTCAGTTATGCAGTTCACCTGGTAACATGTCCTGTGTCTATTAAACCATCAGGGGAACACACTCTCCTCACATATTCTGTTCACCTGGTAACATGACCCGTGCGTATTAAACCATCAGCGGAACACACTCTCCTCACTTATACTGTTCACCTGTTGACATGTCCGTGTATATAAAACCATCAGCGGAACACACTCTCCTCACTTATACTGTTCACCTGGTAACATGTCCCCCGTGTATTAAACCATCAGGGGAACACACTCTCCTCACTTATACTGTTCACCTGGTGACATGTCCCATGTGTATTAAACCATCAGGGGAACACACTCTCCTCACTTATACTGTTCACCTGGTGACATGTCCCATGTATATTAAACAATCAGGAGAACACAATCTCCTCACTTATACAGTTCATCTGGTAACATGTCCCGTGTGAACTAAACCATCAGGGGAACACACTCTCCTCACTAATGCTGTTCATCTGGTAACATGTCCCGTGTGTATTAAACCATCAGGGGAACACACTCTCCTCACTTATACTGTTCATGTGGTAACATGTCCCGTGTGTATTAAACCATCAGGGGAAAACACTCTCCTCACTTATGCTGTTCACCTGGAAACCTGTCCCGTGTATATTAAACCATCAGGGGAACACAATCTCCTCACTTATACTGTTCATCTGGTAAAATGTCCCGTGTGTATTAAACCATCAGGGGAACACACTCTCATCACTTATACTGTTCATCTGGTAACATGTCCTGTGTATATTAAACCATCAGGGGAAGACAATCTCCTCACTTATACTGTTCATCTGGTAAAATGTCCCGTGTGTATTAAACCATCAGGGGAACACACTCTCCTCACTTATACTGTTCACTTGTTAACATGTCCCGTATATATTAAACCATCAGGGGAACACACTCTCCTCATTTATACTGTTCACCTGGTAACATGTCCCGTGTATATTAAGGAATCAGGGGAACACACTCTCCTCACTTATACTGTTCACCTGGTAACATGTCCCGTGTGCATGAAACAATCAGGGGAACACACTCTCCTCACATATACTGTTCACCTGGTGACATGTCCCGTCAGTATTAAACAATCAGGGGAACACACTCTCCTCACTTATACTGTTCACCTGGAAACATGTCCCGTGTATATTAAACCATCAGGGGAACACACTCTCCTCACTTATGCTTTTCACCTGGTAACATGTCCCATGTATATTAACCCATCAGGGGAACACACTCTCCTCACTTATACTGTTCACCTGGTAACATGTCCCTTGTATATTAAACCATCAGGGGAACACACTCTCCTCACTTATACTGTTCACCTGGTAACATGTCCTGTGTGCATTAAACCATCAGGGGAACACACTGTCTTCAATTATACTGTTCACCTGGCAATATGTCCCGTGTCTTTTAAACCATCAGGGGAAAACGCTCTCCTCACTTATACTGTTCACCTGGTAACATGTCCCGTGTCTCTTAAAGCATCAGGGGAACACACTCTCCTCACTTATACTGTTCACCTGGTAACATGTCCCGTGTGTATTAAACAATCAGGGGAAAACACTCTCCTCACTTATACTTTTCACCTGGTAACATGCCCTGTGTGTATTAAACAATCAGGGGAACAAACTCTCCTCACTTATACTGTTCACCTCGTAACATGTCCCGTGTATATTAAGCCATCAGGGGAACACACTCTCCTCACTTATACTGTTCACCTGGTAACATGTCCCGTGTATATTAAACCATCAGGGGAACACAGTCTCCTCACTTATACTGTTCACCTGGTAACAAGTCCCGTGTATATTAAACCATCAGGGGAACACGCTCTCCTCACTTATACTGTTCACCTGATAACATGTCCCGTGTATATTAAACCATCAGGGGAACACGCTCTCCTCACTTATACTGTTCACCTGGTAACATGTCCCGTGTGTATTAAACAATCAGGGGAACACACTCTCCTCACTTATCCTGTTCAACTGGTAACATGTCCCGTGCGTAATAAACAATCAGGGGAACACAATCTCCTCACTTATGCTGTTCACCTGTTGACATGTCCGTGTATATAAAACAATCAGGGGAACACACTCTCCTCACTTATACTGTTCACCTGGTAACATGTCCCGTGTATATTAAACAATCAGGGGAACACACTCTCCTCACTTACACTGTTCACCTGGTGACATGTCCCATGTATATTAAACTATCAGGGGAACGCACTCTCCTCACTTATCCTGTTCAACTGGTAACATGTCCCGTGCGTAATAAACAATCAGGGGAACACAATCTCCTCACTTATGCTGTTCACCTGTTGACATGTCCGTGTATATAAAACAATCAGGGGAACACACTCTCCTCACTTATACTGTTCACCTGGTAACATGTCCGTGTATATAAAACAATCAGGGGAACGCACTCTCCTCACTTATACTGTTCATCCGGTAACATGTCCCATGTGTATTAAACCATCAGGGGAACACACTCTCCTCACTTATACTGTTCACCTGGTGACATGTCCCGTGTATATTAAACAATCAGGAGAACACAATCTCCTCACTTATACTGTTCATCTGGTAACATGTCCCGTGTGTATTAAACCATCAGGGGAACACACTCTCCTCACTTATACTGTTCATCTGGTAACATGTCCCGTGAGTATTAAACCATCAGGGGAACACACTCTCCTCACTTATACTGTTCAAGTGGTAACATGTCCCGCGTGTATTAAACCATCAGGGGAAAACACTCTCCTCACTTATACTGTTCACCTGGAAACATGTCCCGTATATATTAAACCATCAGGGGAACACAATCTCCTCACTTATACTGTTCATCTGGTAAAATGTCCCATGTGTATTAAACCATCAGGGGAACACACTCTCCTCACTTATACTGTTCATCTGGTAACATGTCCCGTGTGTATTAAACCATCAGGGGAACACACTCTCCTCACTTATACTGTTCACCTGGTAACATGTCCCGTGTATATTAAGGAATCAGGGGAACACACTCTCCTCACTTATACTGTTCACCTGGTAACATGTCCCGTGTGCATTAAACAATCAGGGGAACACACTCTCCTCACTTATACTGTTCACCTGGTGACATGTCCCGTCAGTATTAAACAATCAGGGGAACAAACTCTCCTCACTTATACTGTTCACCTGGAAACATGTCCCGTGCGTATTAAACCATCAGGGGAACACACTCTCCTCACTTATACTGTTCACCTGTTGATATGTCCGTGTATATAAAACAATCAGGGGAACACACTCTCCTCACTTATACTGTTCATCTGGTAACATGTCCCATGTGTATTAAACCATCAGGGGAACACACTCTCCTCACTTATACTGTTCACCTGGTAACATGCCCTGTGTGTATTAAACAATCAGGGGAACAAACTCTCCTCACTTATACTGTTCACCTGGTAACATGTCCCGTGTATATTAAACCATCAGGGGAACACAGTCTCCTCACTTATACTGTTCACCTGGTAACATGTCCAATGCATATTAAACCATCAGGGGAACACGCTCTCCTCACTTATACTGTTCACCTGGTAACATGTCCCGTGTGTATTAAACCATCAGGGGAACACAGTCTCCTCACTTATACTGTTCACCTGGTAACATGTCCAATGCATATTAAACCATCAGGGGAACACGCTCTCCTCACTTATACTGTTCACCTGGTAATATGTCCCATGTATATTAAACTATCAGGGGAACACACTCTCCTCACTTATACTGTTCACCTGGTAACATGTCCCGTGTGTATTAAACCATCAGGGGAACACTCTCTCCTCACTTATACTGTTCACCTGGTAACATGTCCCGTGTGTATTAAACCATCAGGGGAACACACTCTCCTGACTTATACTGTTCACCTGGTAACATGTCCCGTGTGTATTAAACCATCAGGGGAACACTCTCTCCTCACTTATACTGTTCATCTGGTAACATGTCCCGTGTATATTAAACCATCAGGGGAACACACTCTCCTCACTTATACTGTTCACCTGGTGACATGTCCCATGTATATTAAACTATCAGGGGAACACACTCTCCTCACTTATACTGTTCACCTGGTAACATGTCCCGTGTGTATTAAACCATCAGGGGAACACTCTCTCCTCACTTATACTGTTCACCTGGTAACATGTCCCGTGTGTATTAAACCATCAGGGGAACACACTCTCCTCACTTATACTGTTCACCTGGTAACATGTCCCGTGTGTATTAAACCATCAGGGGAACACTCTCTCCTCACTTATACTGTTCATCTGGTAACATGTCCCGTGTATATTAAACCATCAGGGGAACACACTCTCCTCACTTATACTGTTCACCTGGTAACATGTCCCGTGCGTATTAAACCATCAGGGGAACACACTCTCCTCACTTATACTGTTCACCTGTTGACATGTCCGTGTATATAAAACAATCAGGGGAACACACTCTCCTCACTTATACTGTTCATCTGGTAACATGTCCCATGTGTATTAAACAATCAGGGGAACACACTCTCCTCACTTATACTGTTCACCTGGTGACATGTCCCGTGTATATTAAACAATCAGGAGAACACAATCTCCTCACTGAAACTGTTCATCTGGTAACATGTCCCGTGTGTACTAAACCATCAGGGGAACACAATCTCCTCACTTATACTGTTCATCTGGTAACATGTCCCGTGAGTATTAAACCATCAGGGGAACACACTCTCCTCACTTATACTGTTCATGTGGTAACATGTCCCGCGTGTATTAAACCATCAGGGGAAAACACTCTCCTCACTTATACTGTTCACCTGGAAACATGTCCCGTATATATTAAACCATCAGGGGAACACAATCTCCTCACTTATACTGTTCATCTGGTAAAATGTCCCGTGTGTATTAAACCATCAGGGGAACACACTCTCCTCACTTATACTGTTCATCTGGTAACATGTCCCGTGTGTATTAAACCATCAGGGGAACACACTCTCCTCACTTATACTGTTCACCTGGTAACATGTCCCGTGTATATTAAGGAATCAGGGGAACACACTCTCCTCACTTATACTGTTCACCTGGTAACATGTCCCGTGTGCATTAAACAATCAGGGGAACAAACTCTCCTCACTTATACTGTTCACCTGGAAACATGTCCCGTGTACATTAAACCATCAGGGGAACACACTCTCCTCACTTATACTGTTCACCTGGTAACATGTCCCATGTATATTAAACCATCAGGGGAACACACTCTCCTCACTTATACTGTTCACCTGGTAACATGTCCCGTGTCTCTTAAACCATCAGGGGAACACACTCTCCTCACTTATACTGTTCACCTGGTAACATGTCCCGTGTGTATTAAACAATCAGGGGAAAACACTCTCCTCACTTATACTTTTCACCTCGTAACATGCCCTGTGTGTATTAAACAATCAGGGGAACACACTCTCCTCACTTATACTGTTCACCTGGTAACATGTCCCGTGTATATTAAGCCATCAGGGGAACACACTCTCCTCACTTATACTGTTCACCTGGTAACATGTCCCGTGTATATTAAAACATCAGGGGAACACAGTCTCCTCACTTATACTGTTCACCTGGTAACATGTCCCATGCATATTAAACCATCAGGGGAACACACTCTCCTCACTTATACTGTTCACCTGGTAACATGTCCCGTGTGTATTAAACCATCAGGGGAACACACACTCCTCACTTATACTGTTCACCTGGTAACATGTCCCGTGTATATTAAACCATCAGGGGAACACGCTCTCCTCACTTATACTGTTCACCTGGTAACATGTCCCGTGTGCATTAAACAATCAGGGGAACACACTCTCCTCACTTATCCTGTTCACCTTGTAACATGTCCTGTGTATATTAAACCATCAGGGGAACACACTCTCCTCACTTATACTGTTCACCTGGTAACACGTCCCGTGCGTGTTAAACCATCAGGGGAACACACTCTCCTCACTTATACTGTTCACCTGGTAACACGTCCCGTGCGTATTAAACCATCAGGGGAACACACTCTCCTCACTTATACTGTTCACCTGGTAACATGTCCCGTGTGTATTAAACAATCAGGGGAACACACTCTCCTCACTTATACTGTTCACCTGGTAACATGTCCCGTGTGTACTAAATCATCAGGGGAACACACTCTCCTCACTTATACTGTTCATCTGGTAACATGTCCCGTGAGTATTAAACCTTCAGGGGAACACACTCTCCTCACTTATACTGTTCAAGTGGTAACATGTCCCGCGTGTATTAAACCATCAGGGGAAAACACTCTCCTCACTTATACTGTTCACCTGGAAACATGTCCCGTATATATTAAACCATCAGGGGAACACAATCTCCTCACTTATACTGTTCATCTGGTAAAATGTCCCATGTGTATTAAACCATCAGGGGAACACACTCTCCTCACTTATACTGTTCATCTGGTAACATGTCCCGTGTGTATTAAACCATCAGGGGAACACACTCTCCTCACTTATACTGTTCACCTGGTAACATGTCCCGTGTATATTAAGGAATCAGGGGAACACACTCTCCTCACTTATACTGTTCACCTGGTAACATGTCCCGTGTGCATTAAACAATCAGGGGAACACACTCTCCTCACTTATACTGTTCACCTGGTGACATGTCCCGTCAGTATTAAACAATCAGGGGAACAAACTCTCCTCACTTATACTGTTCACTTGGAAACATGTCCCGTGCGTATTAAACCATCAGGGGAACACACTCTCCTCACTTATACTGTTCACCTGTTCACATGTCCGTGTATTAAAAACAAACAGGGGAACACACTCTCCTCACTTATACTGTTCATCTGGTAACATGTCCCATGTGTATTAAACCATCAGGGGAACACACTCTCCTCACTTATACTGTTCACCTGGTAACATGTCCCGTGTGTATTAAACAATCAGGGGAAAACACTCTCGTCACTTTTACTTTTCACCTGGTAACATGCCCTGTGTGTATTAAACAATCAGGGGAACAAACTCTCCTCACTTATACTGTTCACCTGGTAACATGTCCCGTGTATATTAAGCCATCAGGGGAACACACTCTCCTCACTTATACTGTTCACCTGGTAACATGTCCCGTGTATATTAAACCATCAGGGGAACACAGTCTCCTCACTTATACTGTTCACCTGGTAACATGTCCAATGCATATTAAACCATCAGGGGAACACACTCTCCTCACTTATACTGTTCACCTGGTAACATGTCCAGTGTATATTAAACCATCAGGGGAACACGCTCTCCTCACTTATACTGTTCACCTGGTAACATGTCCAATGCATATTAAACCATCAGGGGAACACACTCTCCTCACTTACACTGTTCACCTGGTGACATGTCCCATGTATATTAAACTATCAGGGGAACACACTCTCCTCACTTATACTGTTCACCTGGTAACATGTCCCGTGTGTATTAAACCATCAGGGGAACACTCTCTCCTCACTTATACTGTTCATCTGGTAACATGTCCCGTGTATATTAAACCATCAGGGGAACACACTCTCCTCACTTATACTGTTCACCTGGTAACATGTCCCGTTCGTATTAAACCATCAGGGGAACACACTCTCCTCACTTATACTGTTCACCTGTTGACATGTCCGTGTATATAAAACAATCAGGGGAACACACTCTCCTCACTTATACTGTTCATCTGGTAACATGTCCCATGTGTATTAAACCATCAGGGGAACACACTCTCCTCACTTATACTGTTCACCTGGTGACATGTCCCGTGTATATTAAACAATCAGGAGAACACAATCTCCTCACTTATACTGTTCATCTGGTAACATGTCCCGTGTGTACTAAACCATCAGGGGAACACAATCTCCTCACTTATACTGTTCATCTGGTAACATGTCCCGTGAGTATTAAACCATCAGGGGAACACACTCTCCTCACTTATACTGTTCATGTGGTAACATGTCCCGCGTGTATTAAACCATCAGGGGAAAACACTCTCCTCACTTATACTGTTCACCTGGTAACATGTCCCGTATATATTAAACCATCAGGGGAACACAATCTCCTCACTTATACTGTTCATCTGGTAAAATGTCCCGTGTGTATTCAACCATCAGGGGAACACACTCTCCTCACTTATACTGTTCATCTGGTAACATGTCCCGTGTGTATTAAACCATCAGGGGAACACACTCTCCTCACTTATACTGTTCACCTGGTAACATGTCCCGTGTATATTAAGGAATCAGGGGAACACACTCTCCTCACTTATACTGTTCACCTGGTAACATGTCCTGTGTGCATTAAACCATCAGGGGAACACACTCTCTTCAATTATACTGTTCACCTGGCAATATGTCCCGTGTCTTTTAAACCATCAGGGGAAAACGCTCTCCTCACTTATACTGTTCACCTGGTAACATGTCCCGTGTCTCTTAAACCATCAGGGGAACACACTCTCCTCACTTACACTGTTCACCTGGTAACATGTCCCGTGTGTATTAAACAATCAGGGGAAAACACTCTCCTCACTTATACTTTTCACCTCGTAACATGCCCTGTGTGTATTAAACAATCAGGGGAACACACTCTCCTCACTTATACTGTTCACCTGGTAACATGTCCCGTGTATATTAAGCCATCAGGGGAACACACTCTCCTCACTTATACTGTTCACCTGGTAACATGTCCCGTGTATATTAAAACATCAGGGGAACACAGTCTCCTCACTTATACTGTTCACCTGGTAACATGTCCCATGCATATTAAACCATCAGGGGAACACACTCTCCTCACTTATACTGTTCACCTGGTAACATGTCCCGTGTGTATTAAACCATCAGGGGAACACACACTCCTCACTTATACTGTTCACCTGGTAACATGTCCAGTGTATATTAAACCATCAGGGGAACACACTCTCCTCACTTATACTGTTCACCTGGTAACACGTCCCGTGCGTATTAAACCATCAGGGGAACACACTCTCCTCACTGATACTGTTCACCTGGTAACATGTCCCGTGTGTATTAAACAATCAGGGGAACACACTCTCCTCACTTATACTGTTCACCTGTTGTCATGTCCGTGTATATAAAACAATCAGGGGAACACATTCTCCTCACTTATACTGTTCACCTGGTAACATGTCCCGTGTGTATTAAACCATCAGGGGAACACACTCTCCTCACTTATACTGTTCATCTGCTAACATGTCCCATGTATATTAAACCATCAGGGGAACACACTCTCCTCACTTATACTGTTCATCTGGTAACATGTCCCGTGCGTGTTAAACCATCTGGGGAACACATTCTCCTCACTTATGCTGTTCACTTGTTAACATGTCCCGTGTGTATTAAACAATCAGGGGAACACACTCTCCTCTCTTATACTGTTCACCTGGTAACATGTCCCGTGTATATTAAACCATCTGGGGAACACATTCTCCTCACTTATGCTGTTCACTTGTTAACATGTCCCGTGTGTATTAAACAATCAGGGGAACACACTCTCCTCTCTTATACTGTTCACCTGGTAACATGTCCCGTGTATATTAAACCATCAGGGGAACACACTCTCCTCACTTATACTGTTCACCTGGTAACATGTCCCGTGTATATTAAACAATCAGGGGAACACACTCTCCTCACATATACTGTTCACCTGGTGACATGTCCCGTCAGTATAAAACAATCAGGGGAACAAACTCTCCTCACTTATACTGTTCACCTGGAAACATGTCCTGTGTATATTAAACAATCAGGGGAACACACTCTCCTCACTTATACTGTTCACCTGGTAACATGTCCCATGTATATTAAACCATCAGGGGAACACACTCTCCTCACTTAAACCGTTCACCTGGTAACATGTCCCGTGTATATTAAACCATCAGGGGAACACACTCTCTTCAATTATACTGTTCACCTGGTAACATGTCCCGTGTCTCTTAAACCATCAGGGGAAAACAGTCTCCTCACTTATACTGTTCACCTGGTAACATGCCCTGTGTGTATTAAACAATCAGGGGAACACACTCTCCTCACTTATACTGTTCACCTGGTAACATGTCCCGTGTATATTAAACCATCAGGGGAACACACTCTCCTCACTTATACTGTTCACCTGGTAACATGTCCCATTCATATTAAACCATCAGTGGAACACTCTCTCCTCTCTTATACTGTTCACCTGGTAACATGTCCTGTGTGCATTAAAACATCAGGGGAACACACTCTCTTCAATTATACTGTTCACCTGGCAATATGTCCCGTGTATATTAAACCATCAGGGGAAAACGCTCTCCTCACTTATACTGTTCACCTGGTAACATGTCCCGTGTCTCTTAAACCATCAGGGGAAAACACTCTCCTCACTTATACTTTTCACCTGGTAACATGCCCTGTGTGTATTAAACAATCAGGGGAACACACTCTCCTCACTTTTCTGTTCACCTGGTAACATGTCCCGTGTATATTAAGCCATCAGGGGAACACACTCTCCTCACTTATACTGTTCACCTGCAAACATGTCCCGTGTGCATTGAACAATCAGGGGAACACACTCTCCTCACTTATACTGTTCACCTGGTAACATGTCCCGTGTATATTAAACCATCAGGGGAACACACTCTCCTCACTTATACTGTTCACCTGGTAACATGTCCCGTGTATATTAAACAATCAGGGGAACACACTCTCCTCACTTACACTGTTCACCTGGTGACATGTCCTGTGTATATTAAACAATCAGGGGAACACACTCTCCTCACTTATACTGTTCACCTGGTAACATGTCCCGTGTGTATTAAACTATCAGGGGAACACACTCTCCTCACTTATCCTGTTCACCTTGTAACATGTCCTGTGTATATTAAACAATCAGGGGAACACACTCTCCTCACTTATACTGTTCACCTGGTAACATGTCCCGTGTGTATTAAACCATCAGGGGAACACAATCTCCTCACTTATGCTGTTCACCTAGTAACATGTCCCGTGCGTATTAAACAATCAGGGGAACACACTCTCCTCACTTATACTGTTCACCTGGGAACATGTCCCGTGCGTATTAAACCATCAGGGGAACACACTCTCCTCACTTATACTGTTCACCTGTTGACATGTCCGTGTATATAAAACAATCAGGGGAACACACTCTCCTCACTTATACTGTTCATCTGGTAACATGTCCCATGTGTATTAAACCATCAGGGGAACACACTCTCCTCACTTATACTGTTCACCTAGTGACATGTCCCGTGTATATTAAACAATCAGGAGAACACAATCTCCTCACTTATACTGTTCATCTGGTAACATGTCCTGTGTGTACTAAACCATCAGGGGAACACACACTCCTCACTTATACTGTTCATCTGGTAACATGTCCCGTGTGTATTAAACCATCAGGGGAAAACACTCTCCTCACTTATACTGTTCATGTGGTAACAAGTCCCGTGTGTATTAAACCATCAAGGGAAAACACTCTCCTCACTTATACTGTTCACCTGCAAACATGTCCTGTGTATATTAAACCATCAGGGGAACACAATCTCCTCACTTATACTGTTCATCTGGTAAAATGTCCCGTGTGTATTAAACCATCAGGGGAACACACTCTCCTCACTTATACTGTTCATCTGGTAACATGTCCCGTGTGTATTAAACCATCAGGGGAACACAATCTCCTCACTTATACTGTTCACCTGGAAACATGTCCCGTGTATATTAAACCATCAGGGGAACACAATCTCCTCATTATACTGTTCACCTGGTAACATGTCCCGTGCGTATTAAACCATCTGGGGAACACATTCTCCTCACTTATACTATTCACCTGTTGACATGTCCCGTGTGTATTAAACAATCAGGGGAACACAGTCTCCTCACTGACACTGTCAACCTGGTAACATGTCCCGTGTATAATAATCAATCTGGGGAACACACTCTCCTCACTTATACTGTTCACCTGTGAACAAGTCCTGTGCATATTAAACCAACAATGGAACACACTCTCCTCACTTATACTGTTCACCTGGTAACATGTCCCGTGTATATTAAACCATCAGGGGAACACACTCTCCTCACTTATACTGTTCACCTGGTAACATGTCCCGTGTGCATTAAACAATCAGGGGAACACACTCTCCTCACATATACTGTTCACCTGGTGACATGTCCCGTGTATATTAAACAATCAGGGGAACAAACTCTCCTCACTTATACTGTTCACCTGGAAACATGTCCTGTGTATATTAAACCATCAGGGGAACACACTCTCCTCACTTATACTGTTCACCTGGTAACATGTCCCATGTATATTAAACCATCAGGGGAACACACTCTCCTCACTTAAACCGTTCACCTGGTAACATGTCCCGTGTATATTAAACCATCAGGGGAACACACTCTCCTCACTTATACTGTTCACCTGGTAACATGTCCTGTGTGCATTAAACCATCAGGGGAACACACTCTTCAATTATACTGTTCACCTGGTAACATGTCCTGTGTCTCTTAAACCATCAGGGGAAAACACTCTCCTCACAAATACTGTTCACCTGGTAACATGCCCTGTGTGTATTAAACAATCAGGGGAACACACTCTCCTCACTTATACTGTTCACCTGGTAACATGTCCCGTGTGTATTAAACAATCAGGGGAACACACTCTCCTCACTTATACTGTTCACCTGGTAACATGTCCCGTGTGCATTGAACAATCAGGGGAACACACTCTCCTCAGTTATACTGTTCACCTGGTGACATGTCCCGTGTGTATTAAACAATCAGGGGAACACACTCTCCTCACTTATACTGTTCACCTGGTAACATGTCCCGTGTGTATTAAACAATCAGGGGAACACACTCTCCTCACTTATACTGTTCACCTGGTAACATGTCCCGTGTGCATTGAAAAATCAGGGGAACACACTCTCCTCACTTATACTGTTCACCTGGTGACATGTCCCGTGTGTATTAAACAATCAGGGGAACACACTCTCCTCACTTATACTGTTCACCTGGTAACATGTCCCGTGTGTATTAAACAATCAGGGGAACACACTCTCCTCACTTATACTGTTCATCTGGTAACATGTCCCGTGTGTATTAAACAATCAGGGGAACACACTCTCCTCACTTATACTGTTCATCTGGTAACATGTCCCGTGTGTATTAAACAATCAGGGGAACACACTCTCCTCACTTATACTGTTCATCTGGTAACATGTCCCGTGTGTATTAAACAATCAGGGGAACACACTCTCCTCACTTATACTGTTCTTCTGGTAACATGTCCCGTGTGTATTAAACAATCAGGGGAACACACTCTCCTCACTTATACTGTTCACCTGGTAACATGCCCTGTGTGTATTAAACAATCAGGGGAACACACTCTCCTCACTTATACTGTTCTTCTGGTAACATGTCCCGTGAGTATTAAACAATCAGGGGAACACACTCTCCTCACTTATACTGTTCACCTGGTAACATGTCCCGTGTGCATTGAACAATCAGGGGAACAAACTCTCCTCACTTATACTGTTCACCTGGTGACATGTCCAGTGTGTATTAAACAATCAGGGGAACACACTCTCCTCACTTATACTGTTCACCTGGTAACATGTCCCGTGTGTATTAAACAATCAGGGGAACACACTCTCCTCACTTATACTGTTCATCTGGTAACATGTCCCGTGTGTATTAAACAATCATGGGAACACACTCTCCTCACTTATACTGTTCATCTGGTAACATGTCCCGGTGTGTATTAAACAATCAGGGGAAGACACTCTCCTCACTTATGCTGTTCACCTGGTAACATGTCCCGTGTGTATTAAACAATCAGGGGAACATACTCTCCTCACTTATACTGTTCTTCTGGTAACATGTCCCGTGTGTATTAAACAATCAGGGGAACACACTCTCCTCACTTACACTGTTCATCTGGTAACATGTCCCGTGGTGTATTAAACAATCAGGGGAACACACTCTCCTCACTTATACTGTTCATCTGGTAACATCTCCCGTGGTGTATTAAACAATCAGGGGAACACACTCTCCTCACTTATACTGTTCACCTGGGAACATGTCCCGTGCGTATTAAACCATCAGGGGAACACACTCTCCTCACTTATACTGTTCACCTGTTGACATGTCCGTGTATATAAAACAATCAGGGGAACACACTCTCCTCACTTATACTGTTCATCTGGTAACATGTCCCATGTGTATTAAACCATCAGGGGAACATACTCTCCTCACTTATACTGTTCACCTAGTGACATGTCCCGTGTATATTAAACAATCAGGAGAACACAATCTCCTCACTTATACTGTTCATCTGGTAACATGTCCCGTGTGTACTAAACCATCAGGGGAACACACACTCCTCACTTATACTGTTCATCTGGTAACATGTCCCGTGTGTATTAAACCATCAGGGGAAAACACTCTCCTCACTTATACTGTTCATGTGGTAACAAGTCCCGTGTGTATTAAACCATCAAGGGAAAACACTCTCCTCACTTATACTGTTCACCTGCAAACATGTCCCGTGTATATTAAACCATCAGGGGAACACAATCTCCTCACTTATACTGTTCATCTGGTAAAATGTCCCGTGTGTATTAAACCATCAGGGGAACACACTCTCCTCACTTATACTGTTCATCTGGTAACATGTCCCGTGTGTATTAAACCATCAGGGGAAAACACTCTCCTCACAAATACTGTTCACCTGGTAACATGCCCTGTGTGTATTAAACAATCAGGGGAACACACTCTCCTCACTTATACTGTTCACCTGGTAACATGTCCCGTGTGTATTAAACAATCAGGGGAACACACTCTCCTCACTTATACTGTTCACCTGGTAACATGTCCCGTGTGCATTGAACAATCAGGGGAACACACTCTCCTCACTTATACTGTTCACCTGGTGACATGTCCCTTGTGTATTAAACAATCAGGGGAACACACTCTCCTCACTTATACTGTTCACCTGGTAACATGCCCTGTGTGTATTAAACAATCAGGGGAACACACTCTCCTCACTTATACTGTTCACCTGGTAACATGTCCCGTGTGTATTAAACCATCAGGGGAACACACTCTCCTCACTTATACTGTTCACCTGGTAACATGTCCCGTGTGCATTGAACAATCAGGGGAACACACTCTCCTCACTTATACTGTTCACCTGGTGACATGTCCCGTGTGTATTAAACAATCAGGGGAACACACTCTCCTCACTTATACTGTTCACCTGGTAACATGTCCCGTGTGTATTAAACAATCAGGGGAACACACTCTCCTCACTTATACTGTTCATCTGGTAACATGTCCCGTGTGTATTAAACAATCAGGGGAACACACTCTCCTCACTTATACTGTTCATCTGGTAACATGTCCCGTGTGTATTAAACAATCAGGGGAACACACTCTCCTCACTTATACTGTTCACCTGGTAACATGTCCCGTGTGTATTAAACAATCAGGGGAACACACTCTCCTCACTTATACTGTTCACCTGGTAACATGCCCTGTGTGTATTAAACAATCAGGGGAACACACTCTCCTCACTTATACTGTTCTTCTGGTAACATGTCCCGTGTGTATTAAACAATCAGGGGAACACACTCTCCTCACTTATACTGTTCACCTGGTAACATGCCCTGTGTGTATTAAACAATCAGGGGAACACACTCTCCTCACTTATACTGTTCACCTGGTAACATGTCCCGTGTGTATTAAACAATCAGGGGAACACACTCTCCTCACTTATACTGTTCACCTGGTAACATGTCCCGTGTGCATTGAACAATCAGGGGAACAAACTCTCCTCACTTATACTGTTCACCTGGTGACATGTCCAGTGTGTATTAAACAATCAGGGGAACACACTCTCCTCACTTATACTGTTCACCTGGTAACATGTCCCGTGTGTATTAAACAATCAGGGGAACACACTCTCCTCACTTATACTGTTCATCTGGTAACATGTCCCGTGTGTATTAAACAATCAGGGGAACACACTCTCCTCACTTATACTGTTCATCTGGTAACATGTCCCGTGGTGTATTAAACAATCAGGGGAACACACTCTCCTCACTTATGCTGTTCACCTGGTAACATGTCCCGTGTGTATTAAACAATCAGGGGAACATACTCTCCTCACTTATACTGTTCTTCTGGTAACATGTCCCGTGTGTATTAAACAATCAGGGGAACACACTCTCCTCACTTACACTGTTCATCTGGTAACATGTCCCGTGGCGTATTAAACAATCAGGGGAACACACTCTCCTCACTTATACTGTTCATCTGGTAACATGTCCCGTGGTGTATTAAACAATCAGGGGAACACACTCTCCTCACTTATACTGTTCACCTGGGAACATGTCCCGTGCGTATTAAACCATCAGGGGAACACACTCTCCTCACTTATACTGTTCACCTGTTGACATGTCCGTGTATATAAAACAATCAGGGGAACACACTCTCCTCACTTATACTGTTGATCTGGTAACATGTCCCATGTGTATTAAACCATCAGGGGAACATACTCTCCTCACTTATACTGTTCACCTAGTGACATGTCCCGTGTATATTAAACAATCAGGAGAACACAATCTCCTCACTTATACTGTTCATCTGGTAACATGTCCCGTGTGTACTAAACCATCAGGGGAACACACACTCCTCACTTATACTGTTCATCTGGTAACATGTCCCGTGTGTATTAAACCATCAGGGGAAAACACTCTCCTCACTTATACTGTTCATGTGGTAACAAGTCCCGTGTGTATTAAACCATCAAGGGAAAACACTCTCCTCACTTATACTGTTCACCTGCAAACATGTCCCGTGTATATTAAACCATCAGGGGAACACAATCTCCTCACTTATACTGTTCATCTGGTAAAATGTCCCGTGTGTATTAAACCATCAGGGGAACACACTCTCCTCACTTATACTGTTCATCTGGTAACATGTCCCGTGTGTATTAAACCATCAGGGGAACACAATCTCCTCATTATACTGTTCACCTGGTAACATGTCCCGTGCGTATTAAACCATCTGGGGAACACATTCTCCTCACTTATACTATTCACCTGTTGACATGTCCCGTGTGTATTAAACAATCAGGGGAACACAGTCTCCTCACTGACACTGTTAACCTGGTAACATGTCCCGTGTATAATAATCAATCTGGGGAACACACTCTCCTCACTTATACTGTTCACCTGTGAACAAGTCCTGTGAATATTAAACCAACAATGGAACACACTCTCCTCACTTATACTGTTCACCTGGTAACATGTCCCGTGTGCATTAAACAATCAGGGGAACACACTCTCCTCACATATACTGTTCACCTGGTGACATGTCCCGTGTATATTAAACAATCAGGGGAACAAACTCTCCTCACTTATACTGTTCACCTGGAAACATGTCCTGTGTATATTAAACCATCAGGGGAACACACTCTCCTCACTTATACTGTTCACCTGGTAACATGTCCCATGTATATTAAACCATCAGGGGAACACACTCTCCTCACTTAAACCGTTCACCTGGTAACATGTCCCGTGTATATTAAACCATCAGGGGAACACACTCTCCTCACTTATACTGTTCACCTGGTAACATGTCCTGTGTGCATTAAACCATCAGGGGAACACACTCTTCAATTATACTGTTCACCTGGTAACATGTCCTGTGTCTCTTAAACCATCAGGGGAAAACACTCTCCTCACAAATATGGTTCACCTGGTAACATGCCCTGTGTGTATTAAACAATCAGGGGAACACACTCTCCTCTCAAATACTGTTCACCTGGTAACATGCCCTGTGTGTATTAAACAATCAGGGGAACACACTCTCCTCACTTATACTGTTCACCTGGTAACATGTCCCGTGTGTATTAAACAATCAGGGGAACACACTCTCCTCACTTATACTGTTCACCTGGTAACATGTCCCGTGTGTATTAAACAATCAGGGGAACACACTCTCCTCACTTATACTGTTCACCTGGTGACATGTCCCGTGTGTATTAAACAATCAGGGGAACACACTCTCCTCACTTATACTGTTCACCTGGTAACATGCCCTGTGTATATTAAACAATCAGGGGAACACACTCTCCTCACAAATACTGTTCACCTGGTAACATGCCCTTTGTGTATTAAACAATCAGGGGAACACACTCTCCTCACTTATACTGTTCACCTGGTAACATGTCCCGTGTGTATTAAACAATCAGGGGAACACACTCTCCTCACTTATACTGTTCACCTGGTAACATGTCCCGTGTGCATTGAACAATCAGCGGAACACACTCTCCTCACTTATACTGTTCACCTGGTGACATGTCCCGTGTGTATTAAACAATCAGGGGAACACACTCTCCTCACTTATACTGTTCACCTGGTAACATGTCCCGTGTGTATTAAACAATCAGGGGAACACACTCTCCTCACTTATACTGTTCATCTGGTAACATGTCCCGTGTGTATTAAACAATCAGGGGAACACACTCTCCTCACTTATACTGTTCATCTGGTAACATGTCCCGTGGTGTATTAAACAATCAGGGGAACACACTCTCCTCACTTATGCTGTTCACCTGGTAACATGTCCCGTGTGTATTAAACAATCAGGGGAACACACTCTCCTCACTTATACTGTTCTTCTGGTAACATGTCCCGTGTGTATTAAACAATCAGGGGAACACACTCTCCTCACTTACACTGTTCATCTGGTAACATGTCCCGTGGTGTATTAAACAATCAGGGGAACACACTCTCCTCACTTATACTGTTCATCTGGTAACATGTCCCGTGGTGTATTAAACAATCAGGGGAACACACTCTCCTCACTTATACTGTTCACCTGGTAACATGTCCTGTGTGTATTAAACCATCAGGGGAACACACTCTCCTCACTTATACTGTTCATCTGGTAACATATCACGTCAGTATTAAACCATCAGGGGAACACACTCTCCTCACTTATACTGTTCACCTGGTAACATGTCCCGTGTATATTAAACAATCAGGGGAAAACACTCTCCTCACTTATACTGTTAACCTGGTGACATTTCCCATGTATATTAAACCATCAGGGGAACACCATCTCCTCACTTACACTTTTCACCTGGTAACATGTCCCATGTATATTAAACCATCAGGGGAACACACTCTCCTCACTTATACTGTTCACTTGTTAACATGTCCCGTGTATATTAAACAATCAAGGGAACACACTCTCCTCACTTATACTGTTCGCCTGGTAACATGTCCTGTGTATATTAAAGCATCTGGGGCACACACTCTCCTCACATATACTGTTCACCAGGTAACATGTCCCGTGAATATTAAACCATCAGGGGAACACACTCTCCTCACTTATACTGTTCACCTGGTAACATGTCCCGTGTGCATTAAACCATCAGGGGAACACACTCTCCTCACTTATACTGTTCACCTGGTAACATGTACCGTGTGTATTGAACAATCAGGGGAACACACTCTCCTCACTTACACTGTTCACCTGGTGAAATGTCCCATGTGTATTAAAGAATCAGGGGAACACACTCTCCTCACTTATACTGTTCACCTGGTGACATGTCCAGTCAGTATTAAACAATCAGGGGAACAGACTCTCCTCACTTATACTGTTCACCTGGTAACATGTCCCGTGTATATTAAACAATCAGGGGATCACACTCTCCTCAATTATACTGTTCACCTGGTAACATGTCCCGTGTGTATTAAACAATCAGGGGATCACACTCTCCTCAATTATACTGTTCACCTGGTGACATGTCCCGTGCGTATTAAACCATCAGGGGAACACACTCTCCTCCCTGATACTGTTCACCTGGTAACATGTCCCGTGTGTATTAAACAATCAGGGGAACACACTCTCCTCACTTATACTGTTCACCTGGTAACATGCCCTGTGTATATTAAACAATCAGGGGAACACACTCTCCTCACAAATACTGTTCACCTGGTAACATGCCCTGTGTGTATTAAACAATCAGGGGAACACACTCTCCTCACTTATACTGTTCACCTGGTAACATGTCCCGTGTGTATTAAACAATCAGGGGAACACACTCTCCTCACTTATACTGTTCACCTGGTAACATGTCCCGTGTGTATTAAACAATCAGGGGAACACACTCTCCTCACTTATACTGTTCACCTGGTGACATGTCCCGTGTGTATTAAACAATCAGGGGAACACACTCTCCTCACTTATACTGTTCATCTGGTAACATGTCCCGTGGTGTATTAAACAATCAGGGGAACACACTCTCCTCACTTATACTGTTCACCTGGTAACATGTCCTGTGTGTATTAAACCATCAGGGGAACACACTCTCCTCACTTATACTGTTCATCTGGTAACATATCACGTCAGTATTAAACCATCAGGGGAACACACTCTCCTCACTTATACTGTTCACCTGGTGACATGTGCCGTGTCTATTAAACAATCAGGGGAACACATTCTCCTCACTTATACTGTTCACCTGGTAACATGTCCCGTGTATATTAAACAATCAGGGGAAAACACTCTCCTCACTTATACTGTTAACCTGGTGACATTTCCCATGTATATTAAACCATCAGGGGAACACCATCTCCTCACTTACACTTTTCACCTGGTAACATGTCCCATGTATATTAAACCATCAGGGGAACACACTCTCCTCACTTATACTGTTCATCTGGTAACATGTCCCGTGGTGTATTAAACAATCAGGGGAACACACTCTCCTCACTTATACTGTTCACCTGGTAACATGTCCTGTGTGTATTAAACAATCAGGGGAACACACTCTCCTCACTTATACTGTTCACCTGGTAACATGTCCCGTGTGTATTAAACAATCAGGGGAACACACTCTCCTCACTTATACTGTTCACCTGGTGACATGTCCCGTGTGTATTAAACAATCAGGGGAACACACTCTCCTCACTTATACTGTTCATCTGGTAACATGTCCCGTGGTGTATTAAACAATCAGGGGAACACACTCTCCTCACTTATACTGTTCACCTGGTAACATGTCCTGTGTGTATTAAACCATCAGGGGAACACACTCTCCTCACTTATACTGTTCATCTGGTGACATATCACGTCAGTATTAAACCATCAGGGGAACACACTCTCCTCACTTATACTGTTCACCTGGTGACATGTGCCGTGTCTATTAAACAATCAGGGGAACACATTCTCCTCACTTATACTGTTCACCTGGTAACATGTCCCGTGTATATTAAACAATCAGGGGAAAACACTCTCCTCACTTATACTGTTAACCTGGTGACATTTCCCATGTATATTAAACCATCAGGGGAACACCATCTCCTCACTTACACTTTTCACCTGGTAACATGTCCCATGTATATTAAACCATCAGGGGAACACACTCTCCTCACTTATACTGTTCACTTGTTAACATGTCCCGTGTATATTAAACAATCAAGGGAACACACTCTCCTCACTTATACTGTTCGCCTGGTAACATGTCCTGTGTATATTAAAGCATCTGGGGCACACACTCTCCTCACATATACTGTTCACCAGGTAACATGTCCCGTGAATATTAAACCATCAGGGGAACACACTCTCCTCACTTATACTGTTCACCTGGTAACATGTCCCGTGTGCATTAAACCATCAGGGGAACACACTCTCCTCACTTATACTGTTCACCTGGTAACATGTCCCGTGTGTATTGAACAATCAGGGGAACACACTCTCCTCACTTACACTGTTCACCTGGTGAAATGTCCCATGTGTATTAAAGAATCAGGGGAACACACTCTCCTCACTTATACTGTTCACCTGGTGACATGTCCAGTCAGTATTAAACAATCAGGGGAACAGACTCTCCTCACTTATGCTGTTCACCTGGTAACATGTCCCGTGTGTATTAAACAATCAGGGGAACACACTCTCCTCACTTATACTGTTCTTCTGGTAACATGTCCCGTGTGTATTAAACAATCAGGGGAACACACTCTCCTCACTTATACTGTTCTTCTGGTAACATGTCCCGTGTGTATTAAACAATCAGGGGAACACACTCTCCTCACTTACACTGTTCATCTGGTAACATGTCCCGTGGTGTATTAAACAATCAGGGGAACACACTCTCCTCACTTATACTGTTCATCTGGTAACATGTCCCGTGGTGTATTAAACAATCAGGGGAACACACTCTCCTCACTTATACTGTTCACCTGGTAACATGTCCCGTGTGTATTCAACAATCAGGGGAACACACTCTCCTCACTTATACAGTTCATCTGGTAACATGTCCCGTCAGTATTAAAACATCCAGGGAACACAGTCTTCTCACTTATACTGTTCACCTGGTAACATGTCCCGTGTATATTAAGCCATCAGGGGAACACACTCTCCTCACTTATACTGTTCAACTGGTAACATGTCCCGTCAGTATTAAAACATCAGGGGAACACACTCTCCTCACTTATACTGTTCACCTGGTAACATGTCCTGTGCGCATTAAACCATCAGGGGAACACACTCTCCTCACTTCTACTGTTCACCTGGTAACATGTCCCGTGGTGTATTAAACAATCAGGGGAACACACTCTCCTCACTTATGCTGTTCACCTGGTAACATGTCCCGTGTGTATTAAACAATCAGGGGAACACACTCTCCTCACTTATACTGTTCTTCTGGTAACATGTCCCGTGTGTATTAAACAATCAGGGGAACACACTCTCCTCACTTACACTGTTCATCTGGTAACATGTCCCGTGGTGTATTAAACAATCAGGGGAACACACTCTCCTCACTTATACTGTTCATCTGGTAACATGTCCCGTGGTGTATTAAACAATCAGGGGAACACACTCTCCTCACTTATACTGTTCACCTGGTAACATGTCCTGTGTGTATTAAACCATCAGGGGAACACACTCTCCTCACTTATACTGTTCATCTGGTAACATATCACGTCAGTATTAAACCATCAGGGGAACACACTCTCCTCACTTATACTGTTCACCTGGTGACATGTGCCGTGTCTATTAAACAATCAGGGGAACACATTCTCCTCACTTATACTGTTCACCTGGTAACATGTCCCGTGTATATTAAACAATCAGGGGAAAACACTCTCCTCACTTATACTGTTAACCTGGTGACATTTCCCATGTATATTAAACCATCAGGGGAACACCATCTCCTCACTTACACTTTTCACCTGGTAACATGTCCCATGTATATTAAACCATCAGGGGAACACACTCTCCTCACTTATACTGTTCACTTGTTAACATGTCCCGTGTATATTAAACAATCAAGGGAACACACTCTCCTCACTTATACTGTTCGCCTGGTAACATGTCCTGTGTATATTAAAGCATCTGGGGCACACACTCTCCTCACATATACTGTTCACCAGGTAACATGTCCCGTGAATATTAAACCATCAGGGGAACACACTCTCCTCACTTATACTGTTCACCTGGTAACATGTCCCGTGTGCATTAAACCATCAGGGGAACACACTCTCCTCACTTATACTGTTCACCTGGTAACATGTCCCGTGTGTATTGAACAATCAGGGGAACACACTCTCCTCACTTACACTGTTCACCTGGTGAAATGTCCCATGTGTATTAAAGAATCAGGGGAACACACTCTCCTCACTTATACTGTTCACCTGGTGACATGTCCAGTCAGTATTAAACAATCAGGGGAACAGACTCTCCTCACTTATACTGTTCACCTGGTAACATGTCCCGTGTATATTAAACAATCAGGGGATCACACTCTCCTCAATTATACTGTTCACCTGGTAACATGTCCCGTGTGTATTAAACAATCAGGGGATCACACTCTCCTCAATTATACTGTTCACCTGGTGACATGTCCCGTGTGTATTAAACCATCAGGGGAACACACTCTCCTCCCTGATACTGTTCACCTGGTAACATGTCCCGTGTGTATTAAACAATCAGGGGAACACACTCTCCTCACTTATACTGTTCACCTGGTAACATGCCCTGTGTATATTAAACAATCAGGGGAACACACTCTCCTCACAAATACTGTTCACCTGGTAACATGCCCTGTGTGTATTAAACAATCAGGGGAACACACTCTCCTCACTTATACTGTTCACCTGGTAACATGTCCCGTGTGTATTAAACAATCAGGGGAACACACTCTCCTCACTTATACTGTTCACCTGGTAACATGTCCCGTGTGTATTAAACAATCAGGGGAACACACTCTCCTCACTTATACTGTTCACCTGGTGACATGTCCCGTGTGTATTAAACAATCAGGGGAACACACTCTCCTCACTTATACTGTTCACCTGGAAACATGTCCTGTGTATATTAAACCATCAGGGGAACACACTCTCCTCACTTATACTGTTCACCTGGTAACATGTCCCATGTATATTAAACCATCAGGGGAACACACTCTCCTCACTTAAACCGTTCACCTGGTAACATGTCCCGTGTATATTAAACCATCAGGGGAACACACTCTCCTCACTTATACTGTTCACCTGGTAACATGTCCTGTGTGCATTAAACCATCAGGGGAACACACTCTTCAATTATACTGTTCACCTGGTAACATGTCCTGTGTCTCTTAAACCATCAGGGGAAAACACTCTCCTCACAAATACTGTTCACCTGGTAACATGCCCTGTGTGTATTAAACAATCAGGGGAACACACTCTCCTCTCAAATACTGTTCACCTGGTAACATGCCCTGTGTGTATTAAACAATCAGGGGAACACACTCTCCTCACTTATACTGTTCACCTGGTAACATGTCCCGTGTGTATTAAACAATCAGGGGAACACACTCTCCTCACTTATACTGTTCACCTGGTAACATGTCCCGTGTGTATTAAACAATCAGGGGAACACACTCTCCTCACTTATACTGTTCACCTAGTGACATGTCCCGTGTGTATTAAACAATCAGGGGAACACACTCTCCTCACTTATACTGTTCACCTGGTAACATGCCCTGTGTATATTAAACAATCAGGGGAACACACTCTCCTCACAAATACTGTTCACCTGGTAACATGCCCTGTGTGTATTAAACAATCAGGGGAACACACTCCCCTCACTTATACTGTTCACCTGGTAACATGTCCCGTGTGTATTAAACAATCAGGGGAACACACTCTCCTCACTTATACTGTTCACCTGGTAACATGTCCCGTGTGCATTGAACAATCAGGGGAACACACTCTCCTCACTTATACTGTTCACCTGGTGACATGTCCCGTGTGTATTAAACAATCAGGGGAACACACTCTCCTCACTTATACTGTTCACCTGGTAACATGTCCCGTGTGTATTAAACAATCAGGGGAACACACTCTCCTCACTTATACTGTTCATCTGGTAACATGTCCCGTGTGTATTAAACAATCAGGGGAACACACTCTCCTCACTTATACTGTTCATCTGGTAACATGTCCCGTGGTGTATTAAACAATCAGGGGAACACACTCTCCTCACTTATGCTGTTCACCTGGTAACATGTCCCGTGTGTATTAAACAATCAGGGGAACACACTCTCCTCACTTATACTGTTCTTCTGGTAACATGTCCCGTGTGTATTAAACAATCAGGGGAACACACTCTCCTCACTTACACTGTTCATCTGGTAACATGTCCCGTGGTGTATTAAACAATCAGGGGAACACACTCTCCTCACTTATACTGTTCATCTGGTAACATGTCCCGTGGTGTATTAAACAATCAGGGGAACACACTCTCCTCACTTATACTGTTCACCTGGTAACATGTCCCGTGTGTATTCAACAATCAGGGGAACACACTCTCCTCACTTATACAGTTCATCTGGTAACATGTCCCGTCAGTATTAAAACATCCAGGGAACACACTCTTCTCACTTATACTGTTCACCTGGTAACATGTCCCGTGTATATTAAGCCATCAGGGGAACACACTCTCCTCACTTATACAGTTCAACTGGTAACATGTCCCGTCAGTATTAAAACATCAGGGGAACACACTCTCCTCACTTATACTGTTCACCTGGTAACATGTCCTGTGCGCATTAAACCATCAGGGGAACACACTCTCCTCACTTCTACTGTTCACCTGGTAACATGTCCCGTGTGCATTAAACAATCAGGGGAACACACTCTCCTCACATATACTGTTCACCTGGTGACATGTCCCGTGTATATTAAACAATCAGGGGAACAAACTCTCCTCACTTATACTGTTCACCTGGAAACATGTCCTGTGTATATTAAACCATCAGGGGAACACACTCTCCTCACTTATACTGTTCACCTGGTAACATGTCCCATGTATATTAAACCATCAGGGGAACACACTCTCCTCACTTAAACCGTTCACCTGGTAACATGTCCCGTGTATATTAAACCATCAGGGGAACACACTCTCCTCACTTATACTGTTCACCTGGTAACATGTCCCGTGTGTATTAAACAATCAGGGGAACACACTCTCCTCACTTATACTGTTCATCTGGTAACATGTCCCGTGTGTATTAAACAATCAGGGGAACACACTCTCCTCACTTATACTGTTCATCTGGTAACATGTCCCGTGGTGTATTAAACAATCAGGGGAACACACTCTCCTCACTTATGCTGTTCACCTGGTAACATGTCCCGTGTGTATTAAACAATCAGGGGAACACACTCTCCTCACTTATACTGTTCTTCTGGTAACATGTCCCGTGTGTATTAAACAATCAGGGGAACACACTCTCCTCACTTACACTGTTCATCTGGTAACATGTCCCGTGGTGTATTAAACAATCAGGGGAACACACTCTCCTCACTTATACTGTTCATCTGGTAACATGTCCCGTGGTGTATTAAACAATCAGGGGAACACACTCTCCTCACTTATACTGTTCACCTGGTAACATGTCCTGTGTGTATTAAACCATCAGGGGAACACACTCTCCTCACTTATACTGTTCATCTGGTAACATATCACGTCAGTATTAAACCATCAGGGGAACACACTCTCCTCACTTATACTGTTCACCTGGTGACATGTGCCGTGTCTATTAAACAATCAGGGGAACACATTCTCCTCACTTATACTGTTCACCTGGTAACATGTCCCGTGTATATTAAACAATCAGGGGAAAACACTCTCCTCACTTATACTGTTAACCTGGTGACATTTCCCATGTATATTAAACCATCAGGGGAACACCATCTCCTCACTTACACTTTTCACCTGGTAACATGTCCCATGTATATTAAACCATCAGGGGAACACACTCTCCTCACTTATACTGTTCACTTGTTAACATGTCCCGTGTATATTAAACAATCAAGGGAACACACTCTCCTCACTTATACTGTTCGCCTGGTAACATGTCCTGTGTATATTAAAGCATCTGGGGCACACACTCTCCTCACATATACTGTTCACCAGGTAACATGTCCCGTGAATATTAAACCATCAGGGGAACACACTCTCCTCACTTATACTGTTCACCTGGTAACATGTCCCGTGTGCATTAAACCATCAGGGGAACACACTCTCCTCACTTATACTGTTCACCTGGTAACATGTCCCGTGTGTATTGAACAATCAGGGGAACACACTCTCCTCACTTACACTGTTCACCTGGTGAAATGTCCCATGTGTATTAAAGAATCAGGGGAACACACTCTCCTCACTTATACTGTTCACCTGGTGACATGTCCAGTCAGTATTAAACAATCAGGGGAACAGACTCTCCTCACTTATACTGTTCACCTGGTAACATGTCCCGTGTATATTAAACAATCAGGGGATCACACTCTCCTCAATTATACTGTTCACCTGGTAACATGTCCCGTGTGTATTAAACAATCAGGGGATCACACTCTCCTCAATTATACTGTTCACCTGGTGACATGTCCCGTGTGTATTAAACCATCAGGGGAACACACTCTCCTCCCTGATACTGTTCACCTGGTAACATGTCCCGTGTGTATTAAACAATCAGGGGAACACACTCTCCTCACTTATACTGTTCACCTGGTAACATGCCCTGTGTATATTAAACAATCAGGGGAACACACTCTCCTCACAAATACTGCTCACCTGGTAACATGCCCTGTGTGTATTAAACAATCAGGGGAACACACTCTCCTCACTTATACTGTTCACCTGGTATCATGTCCCGTGTGTATTAAACAATCAGGGGAACACACTCTCCTCACTTATACTGTTCACCTGGTAACATGTCCCGTGTGTATTAAACAATCAGGGGAACACACTCTCCTCACTTATACTGTTCACCTGGTGACATGTCCCGTGTGTATTAAACAATCAGGGGAACACACTCTCCTCACTTATACTGTTCACCTGGAAACATGTCCTGTGTATATTAAACCATCAGGGGAACACACTCTCCTCACTTATACTGTTCACCTGGTAACATGTCCCATGTATATTAAACCATCAGGGGAACACACTCTCCTCACTTAAACCGTTCACCTGGTAACATGTCCCGTGTATATTAAACCATCAGGGGAACACACTCTCCTCACTTATACTGTTCACCTGGTAACATGTCCTGTGTGCATTAAACCATCAGGGGAACACACTCTTCAATTATACTGTTCACCTGGTAACATGTCCTGTGTCTCTTAAACCATCAGGGGAAAACACTCTCCTCACAAATACTGTTCACCTGGTAACATGCCCTGTGTGTATTAAACAATCAGGGGAACACACTCTCCTCTCAAATACTGTTCACCTGGTAACATGCCCTGTGTGTATTAAACAATCAGGGGAACACACTCTCCTCACTTATACTGTTCACCTGGTAACATGTCCCGTGTGTATTAAACAATCAGGGGAACACACTCTCCTCACTTATACTGTTCACCTGGTAACATGTCCCGTGTGTATTAAACAATCAGGGGAACACACTCTCCTCACTTATACTGTTCACCTGGTGACATGTCCCGTGTGTATTAAACAATCAGGGGAACACACTCTCCTCACTTATACTGTTCACCTGGTAACATGCCCTGTTTATATTAAACAATCAGGGGAACACACTCTCCTCACAAATACTGTTCACCTGGTAACATGCCCTGTGTGTATTAAACAATCAGGGGAACACACTCTCCTCACTTATACTGTTCACCTGGTAACATGTCCCGTGTGTATTAAACAATCAGGGGAACACACTCTCCTCACTTATACTGTTCACCTGGTAACATGTCCCGTGTGCATTGAACAATCAGGGGAACACACTCTCCTCACTTATACTGTTCACCTGGTGACATGTCCCGTGTGTATTAAACAATCAGGGGAACACACTCTCCTCACTTATACTGTTCACCTGGTAACATGTCCCGTGTGTATTAAACAATCAGGGGAACACACTCTCCTCACTTATACTGTTCATCTGGTAACATGTCCCGTGTGTATTAAACAATCAGGGGAACACACTCTCCTCACTTATACTGTTCATCTGGTAACATGTCCCGTGGTGTATTAAACAATCAGGGGAACACACTCTCCTCACTTATGCTGTTCACCTGGTAACATGTCCCGTGTGTATTAAACAATCAGGGGAACACACTCTCCTCACTTATACTGTTCTTCTGGTAACATGTCCCGTGTGTATTAAACAATCAGGGGAACACACTCTCCTCACTTACACTGTTCATCTGGTAACATGTCCCGTGGTGTATTAAACAATCAGGGGAACACACTCTCCTCACTTATACTGTTCATCTGGTAACATGTCCCGTGGTGTATTAAACAATCAGGGGAACACACTCTCCTCACTTATACTGTT
This sequence comes from Heterodontus francisci, assembly GCF_036365525.1. Classification (NCBI taxonomy): domain Eukaryota; kingdom Metazoa; phylum Chordata; class Chondrichthyes; order Heterodontiformes; family Heterodontidae; genus Heterodontus; species Heterodontus francisci. Next base: position 740,430 of record NW_027140443.1, on the reverse strand, counting down.
CACCTGGTAACATGTCCTGTGTGTATTAAACCATCAGGGGAACACACTCTCCTCACTTATACTGTTCATCTGGTAACATATCACGTCAGTATTAAACCATCAGGGGAACACACTCTCCTCACTTATACTGTTCACCTGGTGACATGTGCCGTGTCTATTAAACAATCAGGGGAACACATTCTCCTCACTTATACTGTTCACCTGGTAACATGTCCCGTGTATATTAAACAATCAGGGGAAAACACTCTCCTCACTTATACTGTTAACCTGGTGACATTTCCCATGTATATTAAACCATCAGGGGAACACCATCTCCTCACTTACACTTTTCACCTGGTAACATGTCCCATGTATATTAAACCATCAGGGGAACACACTCTCCTCACTTATACTGTTCACTTGTTAACATGTCCCGTGTATATTAAACAATCAAGGGAACACACTCTCCTCACTTATACTGTTCGCCTGGTAACATGTCCTGTGTATATTAAAGCATCTGGGGCACACACTCTCCTCACATATACTGTTCACCAGGTAACATGTCCCGTGAATATTAAACCATCAGGGGAACACACTCTCCTCACTTATACTGTTCACCTGGTAACATGTCCCGTGTGCATTAAACCATCAGGGGAACACACTGTCCTCACTTATACTGTTCACCTGGTAACATGTCCCGTGTGTATTGAACAATCAGGGGAACACACTCTCCTCACTTACACTGTTCACCTGGTGAAATGTCCCATGTGTATTAAAGAATCAGGGGAACACACTCTCCTCACTTATACTGTTCACCTGGTGACATGTCCAGTCAGTATTAAACAATCAGGGGAACAGACTCTCCTCACTTATACTGTTCACCTGGTAACATGTCCCGTGTATATTAAACAATCAGGGGATCACACTCTCCTCAATTATTCTGTTCACCTGGTAACATGTCCCGTGTGTATTAAACAATCAGGGGATCACACTCTCCTCAATTATACTGTTCACCTGGTGACATGTCCCGTGTGTATTAAACCATCAGGGGAACACACTCTCCTCCCTGATACTGTTCACCTGGTAACATGTCCCGTGTGTATTAAACAATCAGGGGAACACACTCTCCTCACTTTTACTGATCATCTGGTAACATGTCCCGTGTGTATTAAACCATCAGGGGAACACACTCTCCTCACTTATACTGTTCACCTGGTAACATGTCCCGTGTGTATTAAACAATCAGGGGAACACACTCTCCTGACTTATACTGATCTTCTGGTAACATGTCCCGTGTGTATTAAACAATCAGTGGAACACACTCTCCTCACTTATACAGTTGACTTGGTGACATGTCCCGTGCGTATTAAACAATCAGGGGAACACATTCTCCTCACTTATACTGTTCATCTGGTAACATGTCCCGTGGTGTATTAAACAATCAGGGGAACACACTCTCCTCACTTATACTGTTCACCTGGTGACATGTCCCGTGTATATGAAGCCATCAGGGGAACACACTCTCCTCACTTATACTGTTCATCTGGTAACATATCACGTCAGTAGTAAACAATCAGGGGAACACACTCTCCTCACTTATACTGCTCATCTGGTAACATGTCCCGTGTGTATTCAACAATCAGGGGAACACACTCTCCTCACTTATACAGTTCATCTGGTAACATGTCCCGTCAGTATTAAAACATCCAGGGAACACACTCTTCTCACTTATACTGTTCACCTGGTAACATGTCCCGTGTATATTAAGCCATCAGGGGAACACACTCTCCTCACTTATACTGTTCAACTGGTAACATGTCCCGTCAGTATTAAAACATCAGGGGAACACACTCTCCTCACTTATACTGTTCACCTGGTAACATGTCCTGTGCGCATTAAACCATCAGGGGAACACACTCTCCTCACTTCTACTGTTCACCTGGTAACATGTCCCATGTGCATTAAACAATCAGGGGAACACACTCTCCTCACATATACTGTTCACCTGGTGACATGTCCCGTGTATATTAAACAATCAGGGGAACAAACTCTCCTCACTTATACTGTTCACCTGGAAACATGTCCTGTGTATATTAAACCATCAGGGGAACACACTCTCCTCACTTATACTGTTCACCTGGTAACATGTCCCATGTATATTAAACCATCAGGGGAACACACTCTCCTCACTTAAACCGTTCACCTGGTAACATGTCCCGTGTATATTAAACCATCAGGGGAACACACTCTCCTCACTTATACTGTTCACCTGGTAACATGTCCTGTGTGCATTAAACCATCAGGGGAACACACTCTTCAATTATACTGTTCACCTGGTAACATGTCCTGTGTCTCTTAAGCCATCAGGGGAAAACACTCTCCTCACTTATACTGTTCACCTGGTAACATGCCCTGTGTGTATTAAACAATCAGGGGAACACACTCTCCTCTCAAATACTGTTCACCTGGTAACATGCCCTGTGTGTATTAAACAATCAGGGGAACACACTCTCCTCACTTATACTGTTCACCTGGTAACATGTCCCGTGTGTATTAAACAATCAGGGGAACACACTCTCCTCACTTATACTGTTCACCTGGTAACATGTCCCGTGTGTATTAAACAATCAGGGGAACACACTCTCCTCACTTATACTGTTCACCTGGTGACATGTCCCGTGTGTATTAAACAATCAGGGGAACACACTCTCCTCACTTATACTGTTCACCTGGTAACATGCCCTGTGTATATTAAACAATCAGGGGAACACACTCTCCTCACAAATACTGTTCACCTGGTAACATGCCCTGTGTGTATTAAACAATCAGGGGAACACACTCTCCTCACTTATACTGTTCACCTGGTAACATGTCCCGTGTGTATTAAACAATCAGGGGAACAGACTCTCCTCACTTATACTGTTCACCTGGTAACATGTCCCGTGTGCATTGAACAATCAGGGGAACACACTCTCCTCACTTATACTGTTCACCTGGTGACATGTCCCGTGTGTATTAAACAATCAGGGGAACACACTCTCCTCACTTATACTGTTCACCTGGTAACATGTCCCGTGTGTATTAAACAATCAGGGGAACACACTCTCCTCACTTATACTGTTCATCTGGTAACATGTCCCGTGTGTATTAAACAATCAGGGGAACACACTCTCCTCACTTATACTGTTCATCTGGTAACATGTCCCGTGGTGTATTAAACAATCAGGGGAACACACTCTCCTCACTTATGCTGTTCACCTGGTAACATGTCCCGTGTGTATTAAACAATCAGGGGAACACACTCTCCTCACTTATACTGCTCTTCTGGTAACATGTCCCGTGTGTATTAAACAATCAGGGGAACACACTCTCCTCACTTACACTGTTCATCTGGTAACATGTCCCGTGGTGTATTAAACAATCAGGGGAACACACTCTCCTCACTTATACTGTTCATCTGGTAACATGTCCCGTGGTGTATTAAACAATCAGGGGAACACACTCTCCTCACTTATACTGTTCACCTGGTAACATGTCCTGTGTGTATTAAACCATCAGGGGAACACACTCTCCTCACTTATACTGTTCATATGGTAACATATCACGTCAGTATTAAACCATCAGGGGAACACACTCTCCTCACTTATACTGTTCACCTGGTGACATGTGCCGTGTCTATTAAACAATCAGGGGAACACATTCTCCTCACTTATACTGTACACCTGGTAACATGTCCCGTGTATATTAAACAATCAGGGGAAAACACTCTCCTCACTTATACTGTTAACCTGGTGACATTTCCCATGTATATTAAACCATCAGGGGAACACCATCTCCTCACTTACACTTTTCACCTGGTAACATGTCCCATGTATATTAAACCATCAGATGAACACACTCTCCTCACTATACTGTTCATCTGGTAACATGTCCCGTGAATATTAAACCATCAGGGGAACACACTCTCCTCACTTATACTGTTCACCTGTTAACATGTCCCGTGTGCATTAAACCATCAGGGGAACACACTCTCCTCACTTATACTGTTCACCTGGTAACATGTCCCGTGTGTATTGAACAATCAGGGGAACACACTCTCCTCACTTACACTGTTCACCTGGTGAAATGTCCCGTGTGTATTAAAGAATCAGGGGAACACACTCTCCTCACTTATACTGTTCACCTGGTGACATGTCCAGTCAGTATTAAACAATCAGGGGAACAGACTCTCCTCACTTATACTGTTCACCTGGTAACATGTCCCGTGTATATTAAACAATCAGGGGATCACACTCTCCTCAATTATACTGTTCACCTGGTAACATGTCCCGTGTGTATTAAACAATCAGGGGATCACACTCTGCTCAATTATACTGTTCACCTGGTGACATGTCCCGTGTGTATTAAACCATCAGGGGAACACACTCTCCTCCCTGATACTGTTCACCTGGTAACATGTCCCGTGTGTATTAAACAATCAGGGGAACACACTCTCCTCACTTTTACTGATCATCTGGTAACATGTCCCGTGTGTATTAAACCATCAGGGGAACACACTCTCCTCACTTATACTGTTCACCTGCAAACATGTCCCGTGTGTATTAAACAATCAGGGGAACACACTCTCCTGACTTATACTGATCTTCTGGTAACATGTCCCGTGTGTATTAAACAATCAGTGGAACACACTCTCCTCACTTATACAGTTGACTTGGTGACATGTCCCGTGCGTATTAAACAATCAGGGGAACACATTCTCCTCACTTATACTGTTCATCTGGTAACATGTCCCGTGGTGTATTAAACAATCAGGGGAACACACTCTCCTCACTTATACTGTTCACCTGGTGACATGTCCCGTGTATATGAAGCCATCAGGGGAACACACTCTCCTCACTTATACTGTTCATCTGGTAACATATCACGTCAGTAGTGAACAATCAGGGGAACACACTCTCCTCACTTATACTGCTCATCTGGTAACATGTCCCGTGTGTATTCAACAATCAGGGGAACACACTCTCCTCACTTATACAGTTCATCTGGTAACATGTCCCGTCAGTATTAAAACATCCAGGGAACACACTCTCCTCACTTATACTGTTCACCTGGTAACATGTCCCGTGTATATTAAGCCATCAGGGGAACACACTCTCCTCACTTATACTGTTCAACTGGTAACATGTCCCGTCAGTATTAAAACATAAGGGGAACACACTCTCCTCACTTATACTGTTCACCTGGTAACATGTCCTGTGCGCATTAAACCATCAGGGGAACACACTCTCCTCACTTCTACTGTTCACCTGGTAACATGTCCCGTGTGTATTAAACAATCAGGGGAACACACTCTCCTCACTTATACTGTTCATCTGGTAACATGTCCCGTGTGTATTAAACAATCAGGGGAACACACTCTCCTCACTTATACAGTTCACTTGGTAACATTTCCCGTGTACATTAAAACATCAGGGGAAGAAACTCTCCTCACTTATACTGTTCACCTGGTAACATGTCCCGTGTGTATTAAACAATCAGGGGAACACACTCTCCTCACTTATACTGTTCATCTGGTAACATGTCCTATGTGTATTAAACAATCAGGGGAACACACTCTCCTCACTTATACTGTTCATCTGGTAACATGTCCCGTGTGTATTAAACAATCAGGGGAACACACTCTCCTCACTGAGACTGTTCATCTGGTAACATATCACCTCAGTATTAAACCATCAGGGGAACACACTCTCCTCACTTATACTGTTCACCTGGTAACATGTCCCGTGCGTATTAAACCATCAGGGGAACACACTCTCCTCACTTATACTGTTCATCTGGTAACATATCACGTCAGTATTAAACCATCAGGGGAACACACTCTCCTCACTTATACTGTTCACCTGGTAACATGTCCCGTGTGTATTAAACAATCAGGGGAACACACTCTCCTGACTTATACTGATCTTCTGGTAACATGTCCCGTGTGTATTAAACCATCAGGGGAACACAATCTCCTCATTATACTGTTCACCTGGTAACATGTCCCGTGCGTATTAAACCATCTGGGGAACACATTCTCCTCACTTATACTATTCACCTGTTGACATGTCCCGTGTGCATTAAACAATCAGGGGAACACAGTCTCCTCACTGACACTGTTAACCTGGTAACATGTCCCGTGTATAATAATCAATCTGGAGAACACACTCTCCTCACTTATACTGTTCACCTGTGAACAAGTCCTGTGCATATTAAACCAACAATGGAACACACTCTCCTCACTTATACTGTTCACCTGGTAACATGTCCCGTGTATATTAAACCATCAGGGGAACACACTCTCCTCACTTATACTGTTCACCTGGTAACATGTCCCGTGTGCATTAAACGATCAGGGGAACACACTCTCCTCACATATACTGTTCACCTGGTGACATGTCCCGTGTATATTAAACAATCAGGGGAACAAACTCTCCTCACTTATACTGTTCACCTGGAAACATGTCCTGTGTATATTAAACCATCAGGGGAACACACTCTCCTCACTTATACTGTTCACCTGGTAACATGTCCCATGTATATTAAACCATCAGGGGAACACACTCTCCTCACTTAAACCGTTCACCTGGTAACATGTCCCGTGTATATTAAACCATCAGGGGAACACACTCTCCTCACTTATACTGTTCACCTGGTAACATGTCCTGTGTGCATTAAACCATCAGGGGAACACACTCTTCAATTATACTGTTCACCTGGTAACATGTCCTGTGTCTCTTAAACCATCAGGGGAAAACACTCTCCTCACAAATACTGTTCACCTGGTAACATGCCCTGTGTGTATTAAACAATCAGGGGAACACACTCTCCTCTCAAATACTGTTCACCTGGTAACATGCCCTGTGTTTATTAAACAATCAGGGGAACACACTCTCCTCACTTATACTGTTCACCTGGTAACATGTCCCGTGTGTATTAAACAATCAGGGGAACACACTCTCCTCACTTATACTGTTCACCTGGTGACATGTCCCGTGTGTATTAAACAATCAGGGGAACACACTCTCCTCACTTATACTGTTCACCTGGTAACATACCCTGTGTATATTAAACAATCAGGGGAACACACTCTCCTCACAAATACTGTTCACCTGGTAACATGCCCTGTGTGTATTAAACAATCAGGGGAACACACTCTCCTCACTTATACTGTTCACCTGGTAACATGTCCCGTGTGTATTAAACAATCAGGGGAACAGACTCTCCTCACTTATACTGTTCACCTGGTAACATGTCCCGTGTGCATTGAATAATCAGGGGAACACACTCTCCTCACTTATACTGTTCACCTGGTGACATGTCCCGTGTGTATTAAACAATCAGGGGAACACACTCTCCTCACTTATACTGTTCACCTGGTAACATGTCCCGTGTGTATTAAACAATCAGGGGAACACACTCTCCTCACTTATACTGTTCATCTGGTAACATGTCCCGTGTGTATTAAACTATCAGGGGAACACACTCTCCTCACTTATACTGTTCATCTGGTAACATGTCCCGTGGTGTATTAAACAATCAGGGGAACACACTCTCCTCACTTATGCTGTTCACCTGGTAACATGTCCCGTGTGTATTAAACAATCAGGGGAACACACTCTCCTCACTTATACTGTTCTTCTGGTAACATGTCCCGTGTGTATTAAACAATCAGGGGAACACACTCTCCTCACTTACACTGTTCATCTGGTAACATGTCCCGTGGTGTATTAAACAATCAGGGGAACACACTCTCCTCACTTATACTGTTCATCTGGTAACATGTCCCGTGGTGTATTAAACAATCAGGGGAACACACTCTCCTCACTTATACTGTTCACCTGGTAACATGTCCTGTGTGTATTAAACCATCAGGGGAACACACTCTCCTCACTTATACTGTTCATCTGGTAACATATCACGTCAGTATTAAACCATCAGGGGAACACACTCTCCTCACTTATACTGTTCAACTGGTGACATGTGCCGTGTCTATTAAACAATCAGGGGAACACATTCTCCTCACTTATACTGTTCACCTGGTAACATGTCCCGTGTATATTAAACCATCAGGGGAACACCATCTCCTCACTTACACTTTTCACCTGGTAACATGTCCCATGTATATTAAACCATCAGATGAACACACTCTCCTCACTATACTGTTCATCTGGTAACATGTCCCGTGAATATTAAACCATCAGGGGAACACACTCTCCTCACTGATACTGTTCACCTGGTAACATGTCCCGTGTGCATTAAACCATCAGGGGAACACACTCTCCTCACTTATACTGTTCACCTGGTAACATGTCCCGTGTGTATTGAACAATCAGGGGAACACACTCTCCTCACTTACACTGTTCACCTGGTGAAATGTCCCGTGTGTATTAAAGAATCAGGGGAACACACTCTCCTCACTTATACTGTTCACCTGGTGACATGTCCAGTCATTATTAAACAATCAGGGGAACAGACTCTCCTCACTTATACTGTTCACCTGGTAACATGTCCCGTGTATATTAAACAATCAGGGGATCACACTCTCCTCAATTATACTGTTCACCTGGTAACATGTCCCGTGTGTATTAAACAATCAGGGGATCACACTCTCCTTACTTATACTGTTCACCTGGTAACATGTCCCGTGTATATTAAACCATCAGGGGAACACACTCTCCTCACTTATACTGTTCACCTGGTAACATGTCCCATGTATATTAAACCATCAGGGGAACACACTCTCCTCACTTAAACCGTTCACCTGGTAACATGTCCCGTGTATATTAAACCATCAGGGGAACACACTCTCCTCACTTATACTGTTCACCTGGTAACATGTCCTGTGTGCATTAAACCATCAGGGGAACACACTCTTCAATTATACTGTTCACCTGGTAACATGTCCTGTGTCTCTTAAACCATCAGGGGAAAACACTCTCCTCACAAATACTGTTCACCTGGTAACATGCCCTGTGTGTATTAAACAATCAGGGGAACACACTCTCCTCTCAAATACTGTTCACCTGGTAACATGCCCTGTGTGTATTAAACAATCAGGGGAACACACTCTCCTCACTTATACTGTTCACCTGGTAACATGTCCCGTGTGTATTAAACAATCAGGGGAACACACTCTCCTCACTTATACTGTTCACCTGGTGACATGTCCCGTGTGTATTAAACAATCAGGGGAACACACTCTCCTCACTTATACTGTTCACCTGGTAACATACCCTGTGTATATTAAACAATCAGGGGAACACACTCTCCTCACAAATACTGTTCACCTGGTAACATGCCCTGTGTGTATTAAACAATCAGGGGAACACACTCTCCTCACTTATACTGTTCACCTGGTAACATGTCCCGTGTGTATTAAACAATCAGGGGAACAGACTCTCCTCACTTATACTGTTCACCTGGTAACATGTCCCGTGTGCATTGAATAATCAGGGGAACACACTCTCCTCACTTATACTGTTCAGCTGGTGACATGTCCCGTGTGTATTAAACAATCAGGGGAACACACTCTCCTCACTTATACTGTTCACCTGGTAACATGTCCCGTGTGTATTAAACAATCAGGGGAACACACTCTCCTCACTTATACTGTTCATCTGGTAACATGTCCCGTGTGTATTAAACTATCAGGGGAACACACTCTCCTCACTTATACTGTTCATCTGGTAACATGTCCCGTGGTGTATTAAACAATCAGGGGAACACACTCTCCTCACTTATGCTGTTCACCTGGTAACATGTCCCGTGTGTATTAAACAATCAGGGGAACACACTCTCCTCACTTATACTGTTCTTCTGGTAACATGTCCCGTGTGTATTAAACAATCAGGGGAACACACTCTCCTCACTTACACTGTTCATCTGGTAACATGTCCCGTGGTGTATTAAACAATCAGGGGAACACACTCTCCTCACTTATACTGTTCATCTGGTAACATGTCCCGTGGTGTATTAAACAATCAGGGGAACACACTCTCCTCACTTATACTGTTCACCTGGTAACATGTCCTGTGTGTATTAAACCATCAGGGGAACACACTCTCCTCACTTATACTGTTCATCTGGTAACATATCACGTCAGTATTAAACCATCAGGGGAACACACTCTCCTCACTTATACTGTTCAACTGGTGACATGTGCCGTGTCTATTAAACAATCAGGGGAACACATTCTCCTCACTTATACTGTTCACCTGGTAACATGTCCCGTGTATATTAAACCATCAGGGGAACACCATCTCCTCACTTACACTTTTCACCTGGTAACATGTCCCATGTATATTAAACCATCAGATGAACACACTCTCCTCACTATACTGTTCATCTGGTAACATGTCCCGTGAATATTAAACCATCAGGGGAACACACTCTCCTCACTGATACTGTTCACCTGGTAACATGTCCCGTGTGCATTAAACCATCAGGGGAACACACTCTCCTCACTTATACTGTTCACCTGGTAACATGTCCCGTGTGTATTGAACAATCAGGGGAACACACTCTCCTCACTTACACTGTTCACCTGGTGAAATGTCCCGTGTGTATTAAAGAATCAGGGGAACACACTCTCCTCACTTATACTGTTCACCTGGTGACATGTCCAGTCAGTATTAAACAATCAGGGGAACAGACTCTCCTCACTTATACTGTTCACCTGGTAACATGTCCCGTGTATATTAAACAATCAGGGGATCACACTCTCCTCAATTATACTGTTCACCTGGTAACATGTCCCGTGTGTATTAAACAATCAGGGGATCACACTCTCCTCAATTATACTGTTCACCTGGTGACATGTCCCGTGTGTATTAAACCATCAGGGGAACACACTCTCCTCCCTGATACTGTTCACCTGGTAACATGTCCCGTGTGTATTAAACAATCAGGGGAACACACTCTCCTCACTTTTACTGATCATCTGGTAACATGTCCCGTGTGTATTAAACCATCAGGGGAACACACTCTCCTCACTTATATTGTTCACCTGGTAACATGTCCCGTGTGTATTAAACAATCAGGGGAACACACTCTCCTGACTTATACTGATCTTCTGGTAACATGTCCCGTGTGTATTAAACAATCAGTGGAACACACTCTCCTCACTTATACAGTTGACTTGATGACATGTCCCGTGCGTATTAAACAATCAGGGGAACACATTCTCCTCACTTATACTGTTCATCTGGTAACATGTCCCGTGGTGTATTAAACAATCAGGGGAACACACTCTCCTCACTTATACTGTTCACCTGGTGACATGTCCCGTGTATATGAAGCCATCAGGGGAACACACTCTCCTCACTTATACTGTTCATCTGGTAACATATCACGTCAGTAGTAAACAATCAGGGGAACACACTCTCCTCACTTATACTGTTCATCTGGTAACATGTCCTGTGTGTATTAAACCATCAGGGGAACACACTCTCCTCACTTATACTGCTCATCTGGTAACATGTCCCGTGTGTATTCAACAATCAGGGGAACACACTCTCCTCACTTATACTGTTCATCTGGTAACATGTCCTGTGTGTATTAAACCATCAGGGGAACACACGCTCCTCACTTATACTGTTCATCTGGTAACATATCACGTAAGTAGTAAACAATCAGGGGAACACACTCTCCTCACTTATACAGTTCATCTGGTAACATGTCCCGTCAGTATTAAAACATCCAGGGAACACACTCTCCTCACTTATACTGTTCACCTGGTAACATGTCCCGTGTATATTAAGCCATCAGGGGAACACACTCTCCTCACTTATACTGTTCAACTGGTAACATGTCCCGTCAGTATTAAAACATCAGGGGAACACACTCTCCTCACTTATACTGTTCACCTGGTAACATGTCCTGTGCGCATTAAACCATCAGGGGAACACACTCTCCTCACTTCTACTGTTCACCTGGTAACATGTCCCGTGTGTATTAAACAATCAGGGGAACACACTCTCCTCACTTATACTGTTCATCTGGTAACATGTCCCGTGTGTATTAAACAATCAGGGGAACACACTCTCCTCACTTATACAGTTCACTTGTAACATTTCCCGTGTACATTAAAACATCAGGGGAAGACACTCTCCTCACTTATACTGTTCACCTGGTAACATGTCCCGTGTGTATTAAACAATCAGGGGAACACACTCTCCTCACTTATACTGTTCATCTGGTAACATGTCCTATGTGTATTAAACAATCAGGGGAACACACTCTCCTCACTTATACTGTTCATCTGGTAACATGTCCCGTGTGTATTAAACAATCAGGGGAACACACTCTCCTCACTGAGACTGTTCATCTGGTAACATATCACCTCAGTATTAAACCATCAGGGGAACACACTCTCCTCACTTATACTGTTCACCTGGTGACATGTCCCGTGCGTAATAAACAATCAGGGGAACACACTCTCCTCACGATTACAGTTCACCTGGTGACATGTCCTGTGTATATTAAACCATCAGGGGAACACACTCTCCTCACTTATACTGTTCACCTGGTAACATGTCCCGTGCGTATTAAACCATCAGGGGAACACACTCTCCTCACTTATACTGTTCATCTGGTAACATATCACGTCAGTATTAAACCATCAGGGGAACACACTCTCCTCACTTATACTGTTCACCTGGTAACATGTCCCGTGTGTATTAAACAATCAGGGGAACACACTCTCCTGACTTATACTGATCTTCTGGTAACATGTCCCGTGTGTATTAAACAATCAGTGGAACACACTCTCCTCACTTATACAGTTGACTTGGTGACATGTCCCGTGTGTATTAAACAATCAGGGGAACACACTCTCCTCACTTATACTGATCTTCTGGTAACATGTCCCGTGCGTATTAAACAATCAGGGGAACACATTCTCCTCACTTATACTGTTCACCTGGTAACATGTCCCGTGTATATTAAACAATCAGGGGAACACACTCTCCTCACTTATACTGTTCACCTGGTAACATGTCCCGTGTATATGAAGCCATCAGGGGAACACACTCTCCTCACTTATACAGTTCACCTGGTAACATGTCCCGTGTGTATTAAACAATCAGGGGAACACACTCTCCTCACTTATACAGTTCACCTGGTAACATGTCCCGTGTATATTAAACAATCAGGGGAACACACTCTCCTCACTTATACTGTTCACCTGGTAACATGTCCCGTGTATATGAAGCCATCAGGTGAACACACTCTCCTCACTTATACAGTTCACCTGGTAACATGTCCCGTGTGTATTAAACAATCAGGGGAACACATTCTCCTCACTTATACTGTTCACCTGGTAACATGTCCCGTGTGTATTAAACAATCAGGGGAACACACTCTCCTCACTTATACTGTTCACCTGGTAACATATCACGTCAGTAGTAAACAATCAGGGGAACACACTCTCCTCACTTATACTGTTCACCTGGTGACATGTCCCGTGTATATGAAGCCATCAGGGGAACACACTCTCCTCACTTATACAGTTCATCTGGTAACATGTCCCGTCAGTATTAAAACATCCAGGGAACACACTCTCCTCACTTATACTGTTCACCTGGTAACATGTCCCGTGTATATTAAGCCATCAGGGGAACACACTCTCCTCACTTATACTGTTCAACTGGTAACATGTCCCGTCAGTATTAAAACATCAGGGGAACACACTCTCCTCACTTATACTGTTCACCTGGTAACATGTCCTGTGCGCATTAAACCATCAGGGGAACACACTCTCCTCACTTCTACTGTTCACCTGGTAACATGTCCCGTGTGTATTAAACAATCAGGGGAACACACTCTCCTCACTTATACTGTTCATCTGGTAACATGTCCCGTGTGTATTAAACAATCAGGGGAACACACTCTCCTCACTTATACAGTTCACTTGGTAACATTTCCCGTGTACATTAAAACATCAGGGGAAGACACTCTCCTCACTTATACTGTTCACCTGGTAACATGTCCCGTGTGTATTAAACAATCAGGGGAACACACTCTCCTCACTTATACTGTTCATCTGGTAACATGTCCTATGTGTATTAAACAATCAGGGGAACACACTCTCCTCACTTATACTGTTCACCTGGTAACATGTCCCGTGTGTATTAAACAATCAGCGGAACACACTCTCCTCACTTATACTGTTCACCTGGTAACATACCCTGTGTATATTAAACAATCAGGGGAACACACTCTCCTCACAAATACTGTTCACCTGGTAACATGCCCTGTGTGTATTAAACAATCAGGGGAACACACTCTCCTCACTTATACTGTTCACCTGGTAACATGTCCCGTGTGTATTAAACAATCAGGGGAACAGACTCTCCTCACTTATACTGTTCACCTGGTAACATGTCCCGTGTGCATTGAACAATCAGGGGAACACACTCTCCTCACTTATACTGTTCACCTGGTGACATGTCCCGTGTGTATTAAACAATCAGGGGAACACACTCTCCTCACTTATACTGTTCACCTGGTAACATGTCCCGTGTGTATTAAACAATCAGGGGAACACACTCTCCTCACTTATACTGTTCATCTGGTAACATGTCCCGTGTGTATTAAACAATCAGGGGAACACACTCTCCTCACTTATACTGTTCATCTGGTAACATGTCCCGTGGTGTATTAAACAATCAGGGGAACACACTCTCCTCACTTATGCTGTTCACCTGGTAACATGTCCCGTGTGTATTAAACAATCAGGGGAACACACTCTCCTCACTTATACTGTTCTTCTGGTAACATGTCCCGTGTGTATTAAACAATCAGGGGAACACACTCTCCTCACTTACACTGTTCATCTGGTAACATGTCCCGTGGTGTATTAAACAATCAGGGGAACACACTCTCCTCACTTATACTGTTCATCTGGTAACATGTCCCGTGGTGTATTAAACAATCAGGGGAACACACTCTCCTCACTTATACTGTTCACCTGGTAACATGTCCTGTGTGTATTAAACCATCAGGGGAACACACTCTCCTCACTTATACTGTTCATCTGGTAACATATCACGTCAGTATTAAACCATCAGGGGAACACACCCTCCTCACTTATACTGTTCACCTGGTGACATGTGCCGTGTCTATTAAACAATCAGGGGAACACATTCTCCTCACTTATACTGTTCACCTGGTAACATGTCCCGTGTATATTAAACCATCAGGGGAACACCATCTCCTCACTTACACTTTTCACCTGGTAACATGTCCCATGTATATTAAACCATCAGATGAACACACTCTCCTCACTATACTGTTCATCTGGTAACATGTCCCGTGAATATTAAACCATCAGGGGAACACACTCTCCTCACTTATACTGTTCACCTGGTAACATGTCCCGTGTGCATTAAACCATCAGGGGAACACACTCTCCTCACTTATACTGTCCACCTGGTAACATGTCCCGTGTGTATTGAACAATCAGGGGAACACACTCTCCTCACTTACACTGTTCACCTGGTGAAATGTCCCGTGTGTATTAAAGAATCAGGGGAACACACTCTCCTCACTTATACTGTTCACCTGGTGACATGTCCAGTCAGTATTAAACAATCAGGGGAACAGACTCTCCTCACTTATACTGTTCACCAGGTAACATGTCCCGTGTATATTAAACAATCAGGGGATCACACTCTCCTCAATTATACTGTTCACCTGGTAACATGTCCCGTGTGTATTAAACAATCAGGGGATCACACTCTGCTCAATTATACTGTTCACCTGGTGACATGTCCCGTGTGTATTAAACCATCAGGGGAACACACTCTCCTCCCTGATACTGTTCACCTGGTAACATGTCCCGTGTGTATTAAACAATCAGGGGAACACACTCTCCTCACTTTTACTGATCATCTGGTAACATGTCCCGTGTGTATTAAACCATCAGGGGAACACACTCTCCTCACTTATACTGTTCACCTGGTAACATGTCCCGTGTGTATTAAACAATCAGGGGAACACACTCTCCTGACTTATACTGATCTTCTGGTAACATGTCCCGTGTGTATTAAACAATCAGTGGAACACACTCTCCTCACTTATACAGTTGACTTGATGACATGTCCCGTGCGTATTAAACAATCAGGGGAACACATTCTCCTCACTTATACTGTTCATCTGGTAACATGTCCCGTGGTGTATTAAACAATCAGGGGAACACACTCTCCTCACTTATACTGTTCACCTGGTGACATGTCCCGTGTATATGAAGCCATCAGGGGAACACACTCTCCTCACTTATACTGTTCATCTGGTAACATATCACGTCAGTAGTAAACAATCAGGGGAACACACTCTCCTCACTTATGCTGCTCATCTGGTAACATGTCCCGTGTGTATTCAACAATCAGGGGAACACACTCTCCTCACTTATACTGTTCATCTGGTAACATGTCCTGTGTGTATTAAACCATCAGGGGAACACACTCTCCTCACTTATACTGTTCATCTGGTAACATATCACGTAAGTAGTAAACAATCAGGGGAACACACTCTCCTCACTTATACTGCTCATCTGGTAACATGTCCCGTGTGTATTCAACAATCACGGGAACACACTATCCTCACTTATACAGTTCATCTGGTAACATGTCCCGTCAGTATTAAAACATCCAGGGAACACACTCTCCTCACTTATACTGTTCACCTGGTAACATGTCCCGTGTATATTAAGCCATCAGGGGAACACACTCTCCTCACTTATACTGTTCAACTGGTAACATGTCCCGTCAGTATTAAAACATCAGGGGAACACACTCTCCTCACTTATACTGTTCACCTGGTAACATGTCCTGTGCGCATTAAACCATCAGGGGAACACACTCTCCTCACTTCTACTGTTCACCTGGTAACATGTCCCGTGTGTATTAAACAATCAGGGGAACACACTCTCCTCACTTATACTGTTCATCTGGTAACATGTCCCGTGTGTATTAAACAATCAGGGGAACACACTCTCCTCACTTATACAGTTCACTTGGTAACATTTCCCGTGTACATTAAAACATCAGGGGAAGACACTCTCCTCACTTATACTGTTCACCTGGTAACATGTCCCGTGTGTATTAAACAATCAGGGGAACACACTCTCCTCACTTATACTGTTCATCTGGTAACATGTCCTATGTGTATTAAACAATCAGGGGAACACACTCTCCTCACTTATACTGTTCATCTGGTAACATGTCCCGTGTGTATTAAACAATCAGGGGAACACACTCTCCTCACTGAGACTGTTCATCTGGTAACATATCACCTCAGTATTAAACCATCAGGGGAACACACTCTCCTCACTTATACTGTTCACCTGGTGACATGTCCCGTGCGTAATAAACAATCAGGGGAACATACTCTCCTCACGATTACAGTTCACCTGGTGACATGTCCTGTGTATATTAAACCATCAGGGGAACACACTCTCCTCACTTATACTGTTCACCTGGTAACATGTCCCGTGCGTATTAAACCATCAGGGGAACACACTCTCCTCACTTATACTGTTCATCTGGTAACATATCACGTCAGTATTAAACCATCAGGGGAACACACTCTCCTCACTTATACTGTTCACCTGGTAACATGTCCCGTGTGTATTAAACAATCAGGGGAACACACTCTCCTGACTTATACTGATCTTCTGGTAACATGTCCCGTGTGTATTAAACAATCAGTGGAACACACTCTCCTCACTTATACAGTTGACTTGGTGACATGTCCCGTGTGTATTAAACAATCAGGGGAACACACTCTCCTCACTTATACTGATCTTCTGGTAACATGTCCCGTGCGTATTAAACAATCAGGGGAACACATTCTCCTCACTTATACTGTTCACCTGGTAACATGTCCCGTGTATATTAAACAATCAGGGGAACACACTCTCCTCACTTATACTGTTCACCTGGTAACATGTCCCGTGTATATGAAGCCATCAGGGGAACACACTCTCCTCACTTATACAGTTCACCTGGTAACATGTCCCGTGTGTATTAAACAATCAGGGGAACACACTCTCCTCACTTATACAGTTCACCTGGTAACATGTCCCGTGTATATTAAACAATCAGGGGAACACACTCTCCTCACTTATACTGTTCACCTGGTAACATGTCCCGTGTATATGAAGCCATCAGGGGAACACACTCTCCTCACTTATACAGTTCACCTGGTAACATGTCCCGTGTGTATTAAACAATCAGGGGAACACACTCTCCTCACTTATACAGTTCACCTGGTAACATGTCCCGTGTGTATTAAACAATCAGGGGAACACATTCTCCTCACTTATACTGTTCACCTGGTAACATGTCCCGTGTGTATTAAACAATCAGGGGAACACACTCTCCTCACTTATACTGTTCACCTGGTAACATATCACGTCAGTAGTAAACAATCAGGGGAACACACTCTCCTCACTTATACTGTTCACCTGGTGACATGTCCCGTGTATATGAAGCCATCAGGGGAACACACTCTCCTCACTTATACAGTTCATCTGGTAACATGTCCCGTCAGTATTAAAACATCCAGGGAACACACTCTCCTCACTTATACTGTTCACCTGGTAACATGTCCCGTGTGCATTAAACCATCAGGGGAACACACTCTCCTCACTTATACTGTCCACCTGGTAACATGTCCCGTGTGTATTGAACAATCAGGGGAACACACTCTCCTCACTTACACTGTTCACCTGGTGAAATGTCCCGTGTGTATTAAAGAATCAGGGGAACACACTCTCCTCACTTATACTGTTCACCTGGTGACATGTCCAGTCAGTATTAAACAATCAGGGGAACAGACTCTCCTCACTTATACTGTTCACCAGGTAACATGTCCCGTGTATATTAAACAATCAGGGGATCACACTCTCCTCAATTATACTGTTCACCTGGTAACATGTCCCGTGTGTATTAAACAATCAGGGGATCACACTCTGCTCAATTATACTGTTCACCTGGTGACATGTCCCGTGTGTATTAAACCATCAGGGGAACACACTCTCCTCCCTGATACTGTTCACCTGGTAACATGTCCCGTGTGTATTAAACAATCAGGGGAACACACTCTCCTCACTTATACTGTTCACCTGGTAACACGTCCCGTGTGTATTAAACAATCAGGGGAACACACTCTCCTGACTTATACTGATCTTCTGGTAACATGTCCCGTGTGTATTAAACAATCAGTGGAACACACTCTCCTCACTTATACAGTTGACTTGATGACATGTCCCGTGCGTATTAAACAATCAGGGGAACACATTCTCCTCACTTATACTGTTCATCTGGTAACATGTCCCGTGGTGTATTAAACAATCAGGGGAACACACTCTCCTCACTTATACTGTTCACCTGGTGACATGTCCCGTGTATATGAAGCCATCAGGGGAACACACTCTCCTCACTTATACTGTTCATCTGGTAACATATCACGTCAGTAGTAAACAATCAGGGGAACACACTCTCCTCACTGATGCTGCTCATCTGGTAACATGTCCCGTGTGTATTCAACAATCAGGGGAACACACTCTCCTCACTTATACTGTTCATCTGGTAACATGTCCTGTGTGTATTAAACCATCAGGGGAACACACTCTCCTCACTTATACTGTTCATCTGGTAACATATCACGTAAGTAGTAAACAATCAGGGGAACACACTCTCCTCACTTATACTGCTCATCTGGTAACATGTCCCGTGTGTATTCAACAATCACGGGAACACACTCTCCTCACTTATACAGTTCATCTGGTAACATGTCCCGTCAGTATTAAAACATCCAGGGAACACACTCTCCTCACTTATACTGTTCACGTGGTAACATGTCCCGTGTATATTAAGCCATCAGGGGAACACACTCTCCTCACTTATACTGTTCAACTGGTAACATGTCCCGTCAGTATTAAAACATCAGGGGAACACACTCTCCTCACTTATACTGTTCACCTGGTAACATGTCCTGTGCGCATTAAACCATCAGGGGAACACACTCTCCTCACTTCTACTGTTCACCTGGTAACATGTCCCGTGTGTATTAAACAATCAGGGGAACACACTCTCCTCACTTATACTGTTCATCTGGTAACATGTCCCGTGTGTATTAAACAATCAGGGGAACACACTCTCCTCACTTATACAGTTCACTTGGTAACATTTCCCGTGTACATTAAAACATCAGGGGAAGACACTCTCCTCACTTATACTGTTCACCTGGTAACATGTCCCGTGTGTATTAAACAATCAGGGGAACACACTCTCCTCACTTATACTGTTCATCTGGTAACATGTCCTATGTGTATTAAACAATCAGGGGAACACACTCTCCTCACTTATACTGTTCATCTGGTAACATGTCCCGTGTGTATTAAACAATCAGGGGAACACACTCTCCTCACTGAGACTGTTCATCTGGTAACATATCACCTCAGTATTAAACCATCAGGGGAACACACTCTCCTCACTTATACTGTTCACCTGGTGACATGTCCCGTGCGTAATAAACAATCAGGGGAACATACTCTCCTCACGATTACAGTTCACCTGGTGACATGTCCTGTGTATATTAAACCATCAGGGGAACACACTCTCCTCACTTATACTGTTCACCTGGTAACATGTCCCGTGCGTATTAAACCATCAGGGGAACACACTCTCCTCACTTATACTGTTCATCTGGTAACATATCACGTCAGTATTAAACCATCAGGGGAACACACTCTCCTCACTTATACTGTTCACCTGGTAACATGTCCCGTGTGTATTAAACAATCAGGGGAACACACTCTCCTGACTTATACTGATCTTCTGGTAACATGTCCCATGTGTATTAAACAATCAGTGGAACACACTCTCCTCACTTATACAGTTGACTTGGTGACATGTCCCGTGTGTATTAAACAATCAGGGGAACACACTCTCCTCACTTATACTGATCTTCTGGTAACATGTCCCGTGCGTATTAAACAATCAGGGGAACACATTCTCCTCACTTATACTGTTCACCTGGTAACATGTCCCGTGTATATTAAACAATCAGGGGAACACACTCTCCTCACTTATACTGTTCACCTGGTAACATGTCCCGTGTATATGAAGCCATCAGGGGAACACACTCTCCTCACTTATACAGTTCACCTGGTAACATGTCCCGTGTGTATTAAACAATCAGGGGAACACACTCTCCTCACTTATACAGTTCACCTGGTAACATGTCCCGTGTATATTAAACAATCAGGGGAACACACTCTCCTCACTTATACTGTTCACCTGGTAACATGTCCCGTGTATATGAAGCCATCAGGGGAACACACTCTCCTCACTTATACAGTTCACCTGGTAACATGTCCCGTGTGTATTAAACAATCAGGGGAACACACTCTCCTCACTTATACAGTTCACCTGGTAACATGTCCCGTGTGTATTAAACAATCAGGGGAACACATTCTCCTCACTTATACTGTTCACCTGGTAACATGTCCCGTGTGTATTAAACAATCAGGGGAACACACTCTCCTCACTTATACTGTTCACCTGGTAACATATCACGTCAGTAGTAAACAATCAGGGGAACACACTCTCCTCACTTATACTGTTCACCTGGTGACATGTCCCGTGTATATGAAGCCATCAGGGGAACACACTCTCCTCACTTATACAGTTCATCTGGTAACATGTCACGTCAGTATTAAAACATCCAGGGAACACACTCTCCTCACTTATACTGTTCACCTGGTAACATGTCCCGTGTATATTAAGCCATCAGGGGAACACACTCTCCTCACTAATACTGTTCAACTGGTAACATGTCCCGTCAGTATTAAAACATCAGGGGAACACACTCTCCTCACTTATACTGTTCACCTGGTAACATGTCCTGTGCGCATTAAACCATCAGGCGAACACACTCTCCTCACTTCTACTGTTCACCTGGTAACATGTCCCGTGTGTATTAAACAATCAGGGGAACACACTCTCCTCACTTATACTGTTCATCTGGTAACATGTCCCGTGTGTATTAAACAATCAGGGGAACACACTCTCCTCACTTATACAGTTCACTTGGTAACATTTCCCGTGTACATTAAAACATCAGGGGAAGACACTCTCCTCACTTATACTGTTCACCTGGTAACATGTCCCGTGTGTATTAAACAATCAGGGGAACACACTCTCCTCACTTATACTGTTCATCTGGTAACATGTCCTATGTGTATTAAACAATCAGGGGAACACACTCTCCTCACTTATACTGTTCATCTGGTAACATGTCCCGTGTGTATTAAACAATCAGGGGAACACACTCTCCTCACTTATACAGTTCACTTGGTAACATTTCCCGTGTACATTAAAACATCAGGGGAAGACACTCTCCTCACTTATACTGTTCACCTGGTAACATGTCCCGTGTGTATTAAACAATCAGGGGAACACACTCTCCTCACTTATACTGTTCATCTGGTAACATGTCCTATGTGTATTAAACAATCAGGGGAACACACTCTCCTCACTTATACTGTTCATCTGGTAACATGTCCCGTGCGTATTAAACAATCAGGGGAACATACTCTCCTCACGATTACAGTTCACCTGGTGACATGTCCTGTGTATATTAAACCATCAGGGGAACACACTCTCCTCACTTATACTGTTCACCTGGTAACATGTCCCGTGCGTATTAAACCATCAGGGGAACACACTCTCCTCACTTATACTGTTCATCTGGTAACATATCACGTCAGTATTAAACCATCAGGGGAACACACTCTCCTCACTTATACTGTTCACCTGGTGACATGTCCCGTGTGTATTAAACAATCAGGGGAACACATTCTCCTCACTTATACTCTTCACCTGGTAACATGTCCTGTGTATATTAAACCATCAGGGGAACACACTCTCCTCACTTATACTGTTCACCTGGTAACATGTCCCGTGCGTATTAAACCATCAGGGGAACACACTCTCCTCACTTATACTGTTCACCTGGTGACATGTCCCGTGTATATTAAACAATCAGGGGAACACATTCTCCTCACTTATACTGTTCACCTGGTAACATGTCCCGTGTATATTAAACAATCAGGGGAAAACACTCTCCTCACTTATACTGTTCACCTGGTGACATGTCCCATGTATATTAAACCATCAGGGCAACACTCTCTTCTCTCTTAAACTGTTCACCTGGTAACATGTCCCATGTTTTTTAAACCATCAGGGGAACACACCCTCCTCACTTAAGCTTTTCACCTGTTGACATGTCCCGTGTGTATTAAACAATCAGGGGAAAACCCTCTCCTCACTTACACTTTTCACCTGGTAACATGTCCCATGTATATTAAACCATCAGATGAACACACTCTCCTCACTTATACTGTTCACCTGGTAACATGTCCCGTCAGTATTAAACCATCAGGGGAACACACTCTCCTCCATTATACTGTTCACCTGGTAACATGTCTCGTGTGTATTAAACAATCAGGGGAACACACTCTCCTCACATATACTGATCATCTGGTAACATGTCCCGTCAGTATTAAACCATCCAGGGAACACACTCTCCTCACTTATACTGTTCACCTGGTAACATGTCCCGTGTATATTAAGCCATCAGGGGAACACACTCTCCTCACTTATACTGTTCAACTGGTAACATGTCCCGTCAGTATTAAACCATCCAGGGAACACACTCTCCTCACTTATACTGTTCACCTGGTAACATGTCCTGTGCGCATTAAACCATCCAGGGAACACACTCTCCTCACTTATACTGTTCACCTGGTAACATGTCCTGTGCGCATTAAACCATCAGGGGAACACACTCTCCTCACTTCTACTGTTCGCCTGGTAACATGTCCCGTGTGTATTAAACAATCAGGGAACACACTCGCCTCACTTATACTGTTCATCTGGTAACATGTCCCGTGTGTATTAAACAATCAGGGGAACACAGTCTCCTCACTTATGCAGTTCACCTGGTAACATTTCCCGTGTACATAAAACCATCAGGGGAAGACACTCTCCTCACTTATAAAGTTCACCTGGTATCATGTCCCATGCATATTAAACCATCAGGGGAAGACACTCTCCTCACTTATACTGTTCACCTGGTAACATGTCCCGTGTGTATTAAACAATCAGGGGAACACACTCTCCTCACTTATACTGTTCACCTGGTAACATGTCCCGTGAATATTAAACAATCAGGGGAACACACTCTCCTCACTTATACTGTTCACCTGGTAACATGTCCTGTGTGTATTAAACCATCAGGGGAACACACTATCCTCACTTATACTGTTCATCTGGTAACATGTCCCGTGGTGTATTAAACAATCAGGGGAACACACTCTCCTCACTTATACTGTTCACCTGGTAACATGTCCTGTGTATATTAAGCCATCAGGGGAACACACTCTCCTCACTTATACTGTTCAACTGGTAACATGTCCCGTCAGTATTAAAACATCAGGGGAACACACTCTCCTCACTTATACTGTTCACCTGGTAACATGTCCTGTGCGCATTAAACCATCAGGGGAACACACTCTCCTCACTTCTACTGTTCACCTGGTAACATGTCCCGTGTGTATTAAACAATCAGGGGAACACACTCTCCTCACTTATACTGTTCATCTGGTAACATGTCCCGTGTGTATTAAACAATCAGGGGAACACACTCTCCTCACTTATACAGTTCACTTGGTAACATTTCCCGTGTACATTAAAACATCAGGGGAAGACACTCTCCTCACTTATACTGTTCACCTGGTAACATGTCCCGTGTGTATTAAACAATCAGGGGAACACACTCTCCTCACTTATACTGTTCATCTGGTAACATGTCCTATGTGTATTAAACAATCAGGGGAACACACTCTCCTCACTTATACTGTTCATCTGGTAACATGTCCCGTGTGTATTAAACAATCAGGGGAACACACTCTCCTCACTGAGACTGTTCATCTGGTAACATATCACCTCAGTATTAAACCATCAGGGGAACACACTCTCCTCACTTATACTGTTCACCTGGTGACATGTCCCGTGCGTAATAAACAATCAGGGGAACATACTCTCCTCACGATTACAGTTCACCTGGTGACATGTCCTGTGTATATTAAACCATCAGGGGAACACACTCTCCTCACTTATACTGTTCACCTGGTAACATGTCCCGTGCGTATTAAACCATCAGGGGAACACACTCTCCTCACTTATACTGTTCATCTGGTAACATATCACGTCAGTATTAAACCATCAGGGGAACACACTCTCCTCACTTATACTGTTCACCTGGTAACATGTCCCGTGTGTATTAAACAATCAGGGGAACACACTCTCCTGACTTATACTGATCTTCTGGTAACATGTCCCGTGTGTATTAAACAATCAGTGGAACACACTCTCCTCACTTATACAGTTGACTTGGTGACATGTCCCGTGTGTATTAAACAATCAGGGGAACACACTCTCCTCACTTATACTGATCTTCTGGTAACATGTCCCGTGCGTATTAAACAATCAGGGGAACACATTCTCCTCACTTATACTGTTCACCAGGTAACATGTCCCGTGTATATTAAACAATCAGGGGAACACACTCTCCTCACTTATACTGTTCACCTGGTAACATGTCCCGTGTGTATTAAACAATCAGGGGAACACACTCTCCTGACTTATACTGATCTTCTGGTAACATGTCCCGTGCGTATTAAACAATCAGGGGAACACATTCTCCTCACTTATACTGTTCATCTGGTAACATGTCGCGTGGTGTATTAAACAATCAGGGGAACACACTCTCCTCACTTATACTGTTCATCTGGTAACATGTCACGTCAGTAGTAAACAATCAGGGGAACACACTCTCCTCACTTATACTGTTCACCTGGTGACATGTCCCGTGTATATGAAGCCATCAGGGGAACACACTCTCCTCACTTATACAGTTCATCTGGTAACATGTCCCGTCAGTATTAAAACATCCAGGGAACACACTCTCCTCACTTATACTGTTCACCTGGTAACATGTCCCGTGTATATTAAGCCATCAGGGGAACACACTCTCCTCACTTATACTGTTCAACTGGTAACATGTCCCGTCAGTATTAAAACATCAGGGGAACACACTCTCCTCACTTATACTGTTCACCTGGTAACATGTCCTGTGCGCATTAAACCATCAGGGGAACACACTCTCCTCACTTCTACTGTTCACCTGGTAACATGTCCCGTGTGTATTAAACAATCAGGGGAACACACTCTCCTCACTTATACTGTTCATCTGGTAACATGTCCCGTGTGTATTAAACAATCAGGGGAACACACTCTCCTCACTTATACAGTTCACTTGGTAACATTTCCCGTGTACATTAAAACATCAGGGGAAGACACTCTCCTCACTTATACTGTTCACCTGGTAACATGTCCCGTGTGTATTAAACAATCAGGGGAACACACTCTCCTCACTTATACTGTTCATCTGGTAACATGTCCTATGTGTATTAAACAATCAGGGGAACACACTCTCCTCACTTATACTGTTCATCTGGTAACATGTCCCGTGTGTATTAAACAATCAGGGGAACACACTCTCCTCACTTATACAGTTCACTTGGTAACATTTCCCGTGTACATTAAAACATCAGGGGAAGACACTCTCCTCACTTATACTGTTCACCTGGTAACATGTCCCATGTGTATTAAACAATCAGGGGAACACACTCTCCTCACTTATACTGTTCATCTGGTAACATGTCCTATGTGTATTAAACAATCAGGGGAACACACTCTCCTCACTTATACTGTTCATCTGGTAACATGTCCCGTGCGTATTAAACAATCAGGGGAACATACTCTCCTCACGATTACAGTTCACCTGGTGACATGTCCTGTGTATATTAAACCATCAGGGGAACACACTCTCCTCACTTATACTGTTCACCTGGTAACATGTCCCGTGCGTATTAAACCATCAGGGGAACACACTCTCCTCACTTATACTGTTCATCTGGTAACATATCACGTCAGTATTAAACCATCAGGGGAACACACTCTCCTCACTTATACTGTTCACCTGGTGACATGTCCCGTGTGTATTAAACAATCAGGGGAACACATTCTCCTCACTTATACTCTTCACCTGGTAACATGTCCTGTGTATATTAAACCATCAGGGGAACACACTCTCCTCACTTATACTGTTCACCTGGTAACATGTCCCGTGCGTATTAAACAATCAGGGGAACACATTCTCCTCACTTATACTCTTCACCTGGTAACATGTCCTGTGTATATTAAACCATCAGGGGAACACACTCTCCTCACTTATACTGTTCACCTGGTGACATGTCCCGTGTATATTAAACAATCAGGGGAACACATTCTCCTCACTTATACTGTTCACCTGGTAACATGTCCCGTGTATATTAAACAATCAGGGGAAAACACTCTCCTCACTTATACTGTTCACCTGGTGACATGTCCCATGTATATTAAACCATCAGGGCAACACTCTCTTCTCTCTTAAACTGTTCACCTGGTAACATGTCCCATGTTTTTTAAACCATCAGGGGAACACACCTTCCTCACTTAATCTTTTCACCTGTTGACATGTCCCGTGTGTATTAAACAATCAGGGGAAAACCCTCTCCTCACTTACACTTTTCACCTGGTAACATGTCCCATGTATATTAAACCATCAGATGAACACACTCTCCTCACTTATACTGTTCACCTGGTAACATGTCCCGTCAGTATTAAACCATCAGGGGAACACACTCTCCTCCATTATACTGTTCACCTGGTAACATGTCTCGTGTGTATTAAACAATCAGGGGAACACACTCTCCTCACATATACTGATCATCTGGTAACATGTCCCGTCAGTATTAAACCATCCAGGGAACACACTCTCCTCACTTATACTGTTCACCTGGTAACATGTCCCGTGTATATTAAGCCATCAGGGGAACACACTCTCCTCACTTATACTGTTCAACTGGTAACATGTCCCGTCAGTATTAAACCATCCAGGGAACACACTCTCCTCACTTATACTGTTCACCTGGTAACATGTCCTGTGCGCATTAAACCATCCAGGGAACACACTCTCCTCACTTATACTGTTCACCTGGTAACATGTCCTGTGCGCATTAAACCATCAGGGGAACACACTCTCCTCACTTCTACTGTTCGCCTGGTAACATGTCCCGTGTGTATTAAACAATCAGGGAACACACTCGCCTCACTTATACTGTTCATCTGGTAACATGTCCCGTGTGTATTAAACAATCAGGGGAACACAGTCTCCTCACTTATGCAGTTCACCTGGTAACATTTCCCGTGTACATTAAACCATCAGGGGAAGACACTCTCCTCACTTATAAAGTTCACCTGGTATCATGTCCCATGCATATTAAACCATCAGGGGAAGACACTCTCCTCACTTATACTGTTCACCTGGTAACATGTCCCGTGTGTATTAAACAATCAGGGGAACACACTCTCCTCACTTATACTGTTCACCTGGTAACATGTCCCGTGAATATTAAACAATCAGGGGAACACACTCTCCTCACTTATACTGTTCATCTGGTAACATGTCCCGTGTGTATTAAACAATCAGGGGAACACACTCTCCTCACTTATACTGTTCATCTGGTAACATGTCCCGTGGTGTATTAAACAATCAGGGGAACACACTCTCCTCACTTATACTGTTCACCTGGTAACATGTCCTGTGTGTATTAAACCATCAGGGGAACACACTCTCCTCACTTATACTGTTCATCTGGTAACATGTCCCTTGGTGTATTAAACAATCAGGGGAACACACTCTCCTCACTTATACTGTTCACCTGGTAACATGTCCTGTGTGTATTAAACCATCAGGGGAACACACTATCCTCACTTATACTGTTCATCTGGTAACATGTCCCGTGGTGTATTAAACAATCAGGGGAACACACTCTCCTCACTTATACTGTTCACCTGGTAACATGTCCTGTGTGTATTAAACCATCAGGGGAACACACGCTCCTCATTTATACTGTTCATCTGGTACCATATCACGTCAGTAGTAAACAATCAGGGGAACACACTCTCCTCACTTATACTGTTCATCTGGTAACATGTCCCGTGTTTATTAAACAATCAGGGGAACACACTCTCCTCACTTATCCAGTTCATCTGGTAACATGTCCCGTCAGTATTAAACCATCCAGGGAACACACTCTCCTCACTTATACTGTTCACCTGGTAACATGTCCCGTGCATATTAAGCCATCAGGGGAACACACTCTCCTCACTTATACTGTTCATCTGGTAACATGTCCCGTCAGTATTAAACCTTCAGGGGAACACACTCTCCTCACTTATACTGTTCACCTGGTAACATGTCCCGTGTATATTAAACCATCAGGGGAACACAGTCTCCTCACTTATACTGTTCACCTGGTAACATGTCCAATGCATATTAAACAATCAGGGGAACACACTCTGCTCACTTATACTGTTCATCTGGTAACATGTCCCGTGGTGTATTAAACAATCAGGGGAACACACTCTCCTCACTTATACTGTTCACCTGGTAACATGTCCTGTGTGTATTAAACCATCAGGGGAACACACCTTCCTCACTTATACTGTTCATTAGGTAACATGTCCCGTGGTGTATTAAACAATCAGGGGAACACACTCTCTTCACTTATACTGTTCACCTGGTAACATGTCCTGTGACTATTAAACCATCAGGGGAACACACGCTCCTCATTTATACTGTTCATCTGGTACCATATCACGTCAGTAGTAAACAATCAGGGGAACACACTCTCCTCACTTATACTGTTCATCTGGTAACATGTCCCGTGTTTATTAAACAATCAGGGGAACACACTCTCCTCACTTATCCAGTTCATCTGGCAACATGTCCCGTCAGTATTAAACCATCCAGGGAACACACTCTCCTCACTTATACTGTTCACCTGGTAACATGTCCCGTGCATGTTAAGCCATCAGGGGAACACACTCTCCTCACTTATACTGTTCATCTGGTAACATGTCCCGTGTGTATTAAACAATCAGGGGAACACATTCTCCTCACTTATACTGTTCACCTGGTAACATGTCCCGTGTACATTAAAACATCAGGGGAAGACACTCTCCTCACTTATACTGTTCACCTGGTAACATGTCCCGTGAGTATTAAACAATCAGGGGAACACACTCTCCTCACTTATACTGTTCACCTGGTAACATGTCCCGTGTGTATTAAACAATCAGGGGAACACACTCTCCTCACTTATACTGTTCATCTGGTAACATGTCCTATGTGTATTAAACAATCAGGGGAACACACTCTCCTCACTTATACTGTTCATCTGGTAACATGTACCGTGTGTATTAAACCATCAGGGGAACACACTCTCCTCACTTATACTGTTCATCTGGTAACATGTACCGTGTGTATTAAACCATCAGGGGAACACACTCTCCTCACTTATACTGTTCATCTGGTAACATGTACCGTGTGTATTAAACCATCAGGGGAACACACTCTCCTCACTTATACTGTTCATCTGGTAACATGTCCCGTGTATATTAAACAATCAGGGGAAAACACTCTCCTCACTTATACTGTTCACCTGGTGACATGTCCCATGTATATTAAACCATCAGGGCAACACTCTTTTCTCTCTTAAACTGTTCACCTGGTAACATGTCCCATGTTTATTAAACCATCAGGGGAACACACCCTCCTCACTTATACTCTTCACCTGGTGACATGTCCCGTGTGTATTAAACAATCAGGGGAAAACCCTCTCCTCACTTACACTTTTCACCTGGTAACATGTCCCATGTATATTAAACCATCAGATGAACACACTCTCCTCACTTATACTGTTCACCTGGTAACATGTCCCGTCAGTATTAAACCATCAGGGGAACACACTCTCCTCCATTATACTGTTCACCTGGTAACATGTCCCGTGTGTATTAAACAATCAGGGGAACACACTCTCCTCACTTATACTGATCATCTGGTAACATGTCCCGTGTGTATTAAACAATCAGGGGAACACACTCTCCTCACTTATACAGTTCACTTGGTGACATGTCCCGTGCGTATTAAACCATCAGGGGAACACACTCTCCTCACTTATACTGTTCATCTGGTAACATATCACGTCAGTATTAAACAATCAGGGGAACACATTCTCCTCACTTATACTCTTCACCTGGTAACATGCCCCGTGCGTATTAAACAATCAGGGGAACATACTCTCCTCACTATTACAGTTCACCTGGTGACATGTCCTGTGTATATTAAACCATCAGGGGAACACACTCTCCTCACTTATACTGTTCACCTGGTAACATGTCACGTGTGCATGAAACTAACATGGTAAAACATTGTCCTCACTTATACTGTTCACCTGGTAACATGTCCCGTGCGTATTAAATCATCAGGGGAACACACTCTCCTCACTTATACTGCACACCTGGTGACATGTCCCGTGTATATTCAACCATCAGGGGAACACACTCTCCTCACTTATACTGATCATCTGGTAACATGTCCCGTGTGTATTAAACCATCCGGGGAACAAACTCTCCTCACTAAAACTGTTCATCTGGTAACATGTCCCGTGTGTATTAAACCATCAGGGGAACACACTCTCCTCACTTATACTGTTCATCTGGTAACATGTCCCATGTATATTAAACAATCAGGGGAACACCCTCTCCTCACTTACACTTTTCACCTGGTAACATGTCCCATGTATATTAAACCATCAGGGGAACAAAGTCTCCTCACTTAAACTTTTCACCTGCTAACATGTCCCGTGTGTATTAAACAATCAGGGGAACACACTCTCCTCACTTATACTGTTCACCTGGTAACATGTCCCGTGTGTATTAAACCATCAGGGGAACACACTCTCCTCACTTATACTGTTCATCTGGTAACATGTCCCGTCAGTATTAAACCATCAGGGGAACACACTCTCCTCACTTATACTGTTCAACTGATAACATGTCCCGTGTATATTAAACCATCAGGGGAACACACTCTCCTCACTTATACTGTTCACCTGGTAACATGTCCCGTGTTTATTAAACCATCAGGGGAACACACTCTCCTCACTTATACTGTTCAACTGGTAACATGTCCCGTGTGTATTAAACCATCAGGGGAACACACTCTCCTCACTTATACTGTTCACCTGGTAACAGGTCCCGTGTATATTAAACTATCAAGGGAACACACTCTCCTCACTTATACTGTTCATCTGGTAACATGTCCCGTGTTTATTAAACAATCAGGGGAACACCCTCTCCTCACTTATACTGTTCATCTGGTAACATGTCCCGTGTATATTAAACTATCAAGGGAACACACTCTCCTCACTTATACTGTTCACCTGGTAACATGTCCCGTGTTTATTAAACAATCAGGGGAACACCCTCTCCTCACTTATACTGTTCATCTGGTAACATGTCCCGTGTATATTAAACTATCAAGGGAACACACTCTCCTCACTTATACTGTTCACCTGGTAACATGTCCCGTGTTTATTAAACAATCAGGGGAACACCCTCTCCTCACTTATACTGTTCATCTGGTAACATGTCCCGTGTGTATTAAACAATCAGGGGAACACACTCTCCTCACTTATACAGTTCACTTGGTGACATGTCCCGTGCGTATTAAACCATTAGGGGAACACAATCTCCTCACTTATACTGTTCATCTTGTAACATATCCCGTCAGTATTAAACCTTCAGGGGAACACACTCTCCTTACTTATACTGTTCATCTGGTAACATGTCCCGTGTATATTAAACCATCAGGGGAACACACTCTCCTCACTTATACTGTTCACCTGGTAACATGTCCCGTGTGTAATAAACAATCAGGGGAACACACTCTCCTCACTTTTACTGTTCACCTGGTAACATGTCCCGTGTGTATTAAACCATCAGGGGAACACACTCTCCTCACTTATACTGTTCATCTGGTAACATGTCCCGTGTATATTAAACCATCAGGGGAACACACTCTCCTCACTTATACTGTTCATCTGGTAACATGTCCCGTGTATATTAAACCATCAGGGGAACACATTCTCCTCACTTATACTGTTCACCTGGTTACATATCCCATGTATATTAAACCATCAGGGGAACACACTCTCCTCACTTATACTGTTCATCTGGTAACATGTCCCGTGTATATTAAACAATCAGGGGAACACACTCTCCTCATTTATACTGTTCATCTGGTAACATTTCCCGTGTGTATTAAACAATCAGGGGAACACACTCTCCTCACTTATACTGTTCACCTGGTAACATGTCCCGTGTGTATTAAACCATCAGGGGAAAACACTCTCCTCACTTATACTGTTCATCTGGTATCATGTCCCGTCAGTATTAAACCATCAGGGGAACACACTCTCCTCACTTATACTGTTCAACTGGTAACATGTCCCGTGTGTATTAAACCATCAGGGGAACACACTCTCCTCCATTATACTGTTCACCTGGTAACATGTCCCGTGTGTATTAAACAATCAGGGGAACACACTCTCCTCACTTATACTGTTCATCTGGTAACATATCACGTCAGTATTAAACCATCAGGGGAACACGCTCTCCTCACTTATACTGTTCACCTGGTGACATGTCCCGTGTGTATTAAACAATCAGGGGAACACATTCTCCTCAATTATACTCTTCACCTGGTGACATGCCCCGTGCGTATCAAACAATCAGGGGAACATACTCTCCTCACTATTACAGTTCACCTGGTGACATGTCCTGTGTCTATTAAACCATCAGGGGAACACACTCTCCTCACTTATACTGTTCAGCTGGTAACATGTCACGTGTGCATGAAACTAACAGGGGAAAACATTGTCCTCACTTATACTGTTCACCTGGTAACATGTCCCGTACGTATTAAACCATCAGGGGAACACACTCTCCTCACTTATACTGCACACCTGGTGACATGTCCCGTGTATATTCAACCATCAGGGGAACACACTCTCCTCACTTATACTGATCATCTGGTAACATGTCCCGTGTGTATTAAACCATCAGGGGAACAAACTCTCCTCACTAAAACTGTTCATCTGGTAACATGTCCCGTGTGTATTAAACCATCAGGGGAACACACTCTCCTCACTTATACTGTTCATCTGGTAACATGTCCCGTTTATATTAAACCATCAGGGGAACACACTCTCCTCACTTATACTGTTCAACTGGTAACACCTCCCTTGCGTAAAAAACCATCAGGGGAGCACACTCTCCTCACTTATACTGTTCATCTGGTAACATTTCCCGTGTATATTAAACTATCAAGGGAACACACTCTCCTCACTTACACTGTTCGCCTGGAAACATGTCCCGTGTATATTAAACCATCAGGGGAACACACTCTCCTCACTTATAGTGTTCATCTCGTAACATTTCCCGTGTGTATTAAACCATCAGGGGAACACACTCTCCTCACTTATACTGTTCACCTGGTGACATGTCCGTGTATATAAAACCATCAGGGGAACACACTCTCCTCACTTATACTGTTCACCTGGTAACATGTCCCGTGTTTATTAAACACTCAGGGGAACACACTCTCCTCACTTATACTGTTCGCCTGGAAACATGTCCCGTGTATATTAAACCATCAGGGGAACACACTCTCCTCACTTATAGTGTTCATCTCGTAACATTTCCCGTGTGTATTAAACCATCAGGGGAACACACTCTCCTCACTTATACTGTTCACCTGGTGACATGTCCGTGTATATAAAACCATCAGGGGAACACACTCTCCTCACTTATACTGTTCACCTGGTAACATGTCCCGTGTTTATTAAACAATCAGGGGAACACACTCTCCTCACTTATACTGTTCATCTGGTAACATGTCCCGTGTGTATTAAACAATCAGGGGAACACACTCTCCTCACTTATACAGTTCACTTGGTGACATGTCCCGTGCGTATTAAACCATCAGGGGAACACACTCTCCTCACTTATACTGTTCATCTTGTAACATATCCCGTCAGTATTAAACCATCAGGGGAACACACTCTCCTCACTTATACTGTTCACCTGGTTACATATCCCGTGTATATTAAACAATCAGGGGAACACACTCTCCTCACTTATACTGTTCATCTGGTAACATGTCCCGTGTATATTAAACCATCAGTGGAACACACTCTCCTCACTTATACTGCTCATCTGGTAACATTTCCCGTGTGTATTAAACCATCAGGGGAACACACTCTCCTCACTTACACTTTTCACCTGGTAACATGTCCCATGTATATTAAACCATCAGGGGAACAAAGTCTCCTCACTTAAACTTTTCAACTGCTAACATGTCCCGTGTGTATTAAACAATCAGGGGAACACACTCTCCTCACTTATACTGTTCATCTGGTAACATGTTCCGTCAGTATTAAACCATCAGGGGAACACACTCTCCTCACTTATACTGTTCAACTGGTAACATGTCCCGTGTATATTAAACCATCAGGGGAACACACTCTCCTCACTTATACTGTTCATCTGGTAACATGTCCCGTGTGTATTAAACCATCAGGGGAACACACTCTCCTCACTTATACTGTTCATCTGGTAACATGTCCCGTCAGTATTAAACCATCAGGGGAACACACTCTCCTCACTTATACTGTTCAGCTGGTAACATGTCCCGTGTGTATTAAACCATCAGGGGAACACACTCTCCTCACTTATACTGTTCATCTGGTAACATGTACCGTGTATATTAAACTATCAAGGGAACACACTCTCCTCACTTATACTGTTCACCTGGTAACATGTCCCGTGTATATTAAACCATCAGGGGAACACACTCTCCTCACTTATACTGTTCACCTGGTAACATGTCCCATGTTTATTAAACAACCAGGGGAACACACTCTCCTCACTTATACTGTTCACCTGGTAACATGTCCCATGTGTATTAAACCATCAGGGGAAAACACTCTCCTCCATTATACTGTTCACCTGGTGACATGTCCGTGTATATAAAACCATCAGGGGAACACACTCTCCTCACTTATACTGTTCACCTGGTAACATGTCCCGTGTTTATTAAACAATCAGGGGATCACACTCTCCTCACTTATACTGTTCACCTGGTAACATGTCCCATGTGCATTAAACCATCAGGGGAACACACTCTCCTCAATTATACTGTTCACCTGGTCACATGTCCCGTGTATATGAAACCATCAGGGGAACACACTCTCCTCACTTATACAGTTCACCTGGTGAAATGTCCCGTGTGTATTAAACCATCAGGGGAACACACTCTCCTCACATATACTGTTCATCTGGTAACATTTCCCATGTATATTAAGCAATCAGAGGAACACACTCTCCTCACTTAAACTGTTCGACCGGAATCATGTCCCGTGTGTATTAAACCATCAGGGAAACACACTCTCCTCACTTATACTGTTCATCTGGTAACATTTCCCGTGTATATTAAACAATCAGGGGAACACACTCTCCTCACTTATACTGTTCACCTGGTGACATGTCCCGTGTGTATTAAACCATCAGGGGAACACACTCTCATCACTTATACAGTTCACCTGGTGAAATGTCCCGTGTGTATTAAACCATCAGGGGAACACACTCTCCTCACATATACTGTTCACCTGGTAACATTTCCAATGTATATTAAACAATCAGGGGAACACACTCTCCTCACTTATACTGTTCACCTGGTAACATGTCCCGTGTATATTCAACGATCAGGGGAACACACTCTCCTCACTTATACTGTTCATCTGGTAACATTTCCCGTGTATCTTAAACCATCAGGGGAACACACTCTCCTCACTTATACTGTTCATCTGGTAACATGTCCCGTGTATATTCAACCATTAGGGGAACACACTCTCCTCACTTATACTGTTCATCTGGTAACATGTCTCGTGTTTATTAAACCATCGGGGGAACACACTCTCCTCACTTATACTGTTCATCTGGTAACATGTCCCGTGTATATTAAACCATCAGGGGAACACACTCTCCTCACTTATACTGTTCATCTGGTAAAATGTCCCGTGTGTATTAAACAATCAGGGGAACACACTCTCCTCACTTACACTGTTCACCTGGTAACATGTCCCATGTATATTAAACCATCAGGGGAACACACTCTCCTCACTTATACTGTTCATTTGGTGACATGTCCCGTGTGTATTAAACAATCGGGGGAACACACTCTCCTCACTTATACTGTTCACCTGGTGACATGTCCCGGGTATATTAAACCACCAGGGCATCACACTCTCCTCACTTAAACTTTTCACCTGGTGACATGTCTCGTGTTTATTAAACCATCGGGGGAACACACTCTCCTCACTTATACTGTTCATCTGGTAACATGTCCCGTCAGTATTAAACCATCAGGGGAACACACTCTCCTCACTTATACTGTTCACCTGGTAACATGTCCTGTGTATATTAAACCATCAGGGGAACACACTCTCCTCACTGAGAGTGTTCATCTGGTAACATGTCCCGTGTGTATTAAACCATCAGGGGAATACAGTCTCCTCACTTATACATTTCATTTGGTGACATGTCCCGTGTGTATTAAACAATCGGGGGAACACACTCTCCTCACTTATACTGTTCACCTGGTGACATGTCCCGGGTATATTAAACCACCAGGGCATCACACTCTCCTCACTTAAACTTTTCACCTGGTGACATGTCCCGTATATATTAAACCTTCAGGGGAACACACTCTCCTCACTTACACTTTTCACCTGGTAACATGTCCCATGTATATTAAACCATCAGGGGAACACACTCTCCTCACTTATACTGTTCACCAGGTAACATGTCCCGTGTATATTAAACCATCAGGGGAATACATTCTCCTCACTTATACTGTTCACCTGGTAACATGTACCGTGTATATTAAATCATCAGGGGAACACAATCTCCTCACTCATACAGTTCATTTGGTGATTTGTCCCGTGTGTATTAAACAATCAGGGGAACACACTCTCCTCACTTATACAGTTCACTTGGTGACATGTCCCGTGCGTATTAAACCATCAGGGGAACACACTCTCCTCACTTATACTGTTCATCTGGTAACATATCACGTCAGTATTAAACCAT
This sequence comes from Heterodontus francisci, assembly GCF_036365525.1. NCBI lineage: Eukaryota > Metazoa > Chordata > Chondrichthyes > Heterodontiformes > Heterodontidae > Heterodontus > Heterodontus francisci. The sequence continues at coordinate 702,175 of NW_027140443.1, read as the reverse complement.
CAGGGGAACACGCTCTCCTCACTTATACTGTTCACCTGGTGACATGTCCCGTGTGTATTAAACAATCAGGGGAACACATTCTCCTCAATTATACTCTTCACCTGGTAACATGCCCCGTGCGTATCAAACAATCAGGGGAACATACTCTCCTCACTATTACAGTTCACCTGGTGACATGTCCTGTGTATATTAAACCATCAGGGGAACACACTCTCCTCACTTATACTGTTCACCTGGTAACATGTCACGTGTGCATGAAACTAACAGGGGAAAACATTGTCCTCACTTATACTGTTCACCTGGTAACATGTCCCGTACGTATTAAACCATCAGGGGAACACACTCTCCTCACTTATACTGCACACCTGGTGACATGTCCCGTGTATATTCAACCATCAGGGGAACACACTCTCCTCACTTATACTGATCATCTGGTAACATGTCCCGTGTGTATTAAACCATCAGGGGAACAAACTCTCCTCACTAAAACTGTTCATCTGGTAACATGTCCCGTGTGTATTAAACCATCAGGGGAACACACTCTCCTCACTTATACTGTTCATCTGGTAACATGTCCCGTTTATATTAAACCATCAGGGGAACACACTCTCCTCACTTATACTGTTCAACTGGTAACACGTCCCTTGCGTAAAAAACCATCAGGGGAGCACACTCTCCTCACTTATACTGTTCATCTGGTAACATTTCCCGTGTATATTAAACTATCAAGGGAACACACTCTCCTCACTTACACTGTTCGCCTGGAAACATGTCCCATGTATATTAAACCATCAGGGGAACACACTCTCCTCACTTATAGTGTTCATCTCGTAACATTTCCCGTGTGTATTAAACCATCAGGGGAACACACTCTCCTCACTTATACTGTTCACCTGGTGACATGTCCGTGTCTATAAAACCATCAGGGGAACACACTCTCCTCACTTATACTGTTCACCTGGTAACATGTCCCGTGTTTATTAAACACTCAGGGGAACACACTCTCCTCACTTATACTGTTCGCCTGGAATCATGTCCCGTGTATATTAAACCATCAGGGGAACACACTCTCCTCACTTATAGTGTTCATCTCGTAACATTTCCCGTGTGTATTAAACCATCAGGGGAACACACTCTCCTCACTTATACTGTTCACCTGATGACATGTCCGTGTATATAAAACCATCAGGGGAACACACTCTCCTCACTTATACTGTTCACCTGGTAACATGTCCCGTGTTTATTAAACAATCAGGGGAACACACTCTCCTCACTTATACTGTTCACCTGGTAACATGTCCCGTGTATATTAAACCATCAGGGGAACACACTCTCCTCACTTATAGTGTTCATCTCGTAACATTTCCCGTGTGTATTAAACCATCAGGGGAACACACTCTCCTCACTTACACTTTTCACCTGGTAACATGTCCCATGTATATTAAACCATCAGGGGAACAAAGTCTCCTCACTTAAACTTTTCAACTGCTAACATGTCCCGTGTGTATTAAACAATCAGGGGAACACACTCTCCTCACTTATACTGTTCATCTGGTAACATGTTCCGTCAAGATTAAACCATCAGGGGAACACACTCTCCTCACTTATACTGTTCAACTGGTAACATGTCCCGTGTATATTAAACCATCAGGGGAACACAATCTCCTCACTTATACTGTTCATCTGGTAACATGTCCCGTCAGTATTAAACCATCAGGGGAACACACTCTCCTCACTTATACTGTTCAGCTGGTAACATGTCCCGTGTGTATTAAACCATCAGGGGAACACAGTCTCCTCACTTATACTGTTCACCTGCTAACATGTCCCGTGTATATTAAACCATCAGGGGAACAAACTCTCCTCACTTATACTGTTCATCTGGTAACACGTCCCTTGCGTAAAAAACCATCAGGGGAACACACTCTCCTCACTTATACTGTTCATCTGGTAACATGTCCCGTGTATATTAAACTATCAAGGGAACACACTCTCCTCACTTATACTGTTCACCTGGTAACATGTCCCGTGTATATTAAACACTCAGGGGAACACACTCTCCTCACTTATACTGTTCGCCTGGAAACATGTCCCGTGTATATTAAACCATCAGGGGAACACACTCTCCTCACTTATACTGTTCACCTGGTAACATGTCCCATGTTTATTAAACAATCAGGGGAACACACTCTCCTCACTTATACTGTTCACCTGGTAACATGTCCCATGTGTATTAAACCATCAGGGGAAAACACTCTCCTCACTTATACTGTTCACCTGGTGACATGTCCGTGTATATAAAACCATCAGGGGAACACACTCTCCTCACTTATACTGTTCACCTGGTAACATGTCCCGTGTTTATTAAACAATCAGGGGATCACACTCTCCTCACTTATACTGTTCACCTGGTAACATGTCCCATGTGCATTAAACCATCAGGGGAACACACTCTCCTCAATTATACTGTTCACCTGGTCACATGTCCCGTGTATATGAAACCATCAGGGGAACACACTCTCCTCACTTATACAGTTCACCTGGTGAAATGTCCCGTGTGTATTAAACCATCAGGGGAACACACTCTCCTCACATATACTGTTCATCTGGTAACATTTCCCATGTATATTAAGCAATCAGAGGAACACACTCTCCTCACTTAAACTGTTCGACCGGAATCATGTCCCGTGTGTATTAAACCATCAGGGAAACACACTCTCCTCACTTATACTGTTCATCTGGTAACATTTCCCGTGTATATTAAACAATCAGGGGAACACACTCTCCTCACTTATACTGTTCACCTGGTGACATGTCCCGTGTGTATTAAACCATCAGGGGAACACACTCTCCTCACTTATACAGTTCACCTGGTGAAATGTCCCGTGTGTATTAAACCATCAGGGGAACACACTCTCCTCACATATACTGTTCACCTGGTAACATTTCCAATGTATATTAAACAATCAGGGGAACACACTCTCCTCACTTATACTGTTCACCTAGTAACATGTCCCGTGTATATTCAACGATCAGGGGAACACACTCTCCTCACTTATACTGTTCATCTGGTAACATTTCCCGTGTATCTTAAACCATCAGGGGAACACACTCTCCTCACTTATACTGTTTATCTGGTAACATGTCCCGTGTATATTCAACCATTAGGGGAACACACTCTCCTCACTTATACTGTTCATCTGGTAACATGTCTCGTGTTTATTAAACCATCGGGGGAACACACTCTCCTCACTTATACTGTTCATCTGGTAACTTGTCCCGTGTATATTAAACCATCAGGGGAACACACTCTCCTCACTTATACTGTTCATCTGGTAAAATGTCCCGTGTGTATTAAACAATCAGGGGAACACACTCTCCTCACTTACACTGTTCACCTGGTAACATGTCCCATGTATATTAAACCATCAGGGGAACACACTCTCCTCACTTATACTGTTCATCTGGTAACATGTCCCGTCAGTATTAAACCATCAGGGGAACACACTCTCCTCACTTATACTGTTCACCTGGTAACATGTCCTGTGTATATTAAACCATCAGGGGAACACACTCTCCTCACTGAGAGTGTTCATCTGGTAACATGTCCCGTGTGTATTAAACCATCAGGGGAATACAGTCTCCTCACTTATACAGTTCATTTGGTGACATGTCCCGTGTGTATTAAACAATCGGGGGAACACACTCTCCTCACTTATACTGTTCACCTGGTGACATGTCCCGGGTATATTAAACCACCAGGGCATCACACTCTCCTCACTTAAACTTTTCACCTGGTGACATGTCCCATGTATATTAAACCATCAGGGGAACACACTCTCCTCACTTACACTGTTCACCTGGTAACATGTCCCATGTATATTAAACCATCAGGGGAACACACTCTCCTCACTTATACTGTTCACCAGGTAACATGTCCCGTGTATATTAAACCATCAGGGGAACACATTCTCCTCACTTACACTGTTCACCTGGTAACATGTCACGTGTGCATGAAACTAACAGGGGAAAACATTGTCCTCACTTATACTGTTCACCTGGTAACATGTCCCGTACGTATTAAACCATCAGGGGAACACACTCTCCTCACTTATACTGCACACCTGGTGACATGTCCCGTGTATATTCAACCATCAGGGGAACACACTCTCCTCACTTATACTGTTCACCTGGTAACATGTCACGTGTGCATGAAACTAACAGGGGAAAACATTGTCCTCACTTATACTGTTCACCTGGTAACATGTCCCGTACGTATTAAACCATCAGGGGAACACACTCTCCTCACTTATACTGCACACCTGGTGACATGTCCCGTGTATATTCAACCATCAGGGGAACACACTCTCCTCACTTATACTGATCATCTGGTAACATGTCCCGTGTGTATTAAACCATCAGGGGAACAAACTCTCCTCACTAAAACTGTTCATCTGGTAACATGTCCCGTGTGTATTAAACCATCAGGGGAACACACTCTCCTCACTTATACTGTTCATCTGGTAACATGTCCCGTTTATATTAAACCATCAGGGGAACACACTCTCCTCACTTATACTGTTCAACTGGTAACACGTCCCTTGCGTAAAAAACCATCAGGGGAGCACACTCTCCTCACTTATACTGTTCATCTGGTAACATTTCCCGTGTATATTAAACTATCAAGGGAACACACTCTCCCCACTTACACTGTTCGCCTGGAAACATGTCCCGTGTATATTAAACCATCAGGGGAACACACTCTCCTCACTTATAGTGTTCATCTCGTAACATTTCCCGTGTGTATTAAACCATCAGGGGAACACACTCTCCTCACTTATACTGTTCACCTGGTGACATGTCCGTGTCTATAAAACCATCAGGGGAACACACTCTCCTCACTTATACTGTTCACCTGGTAACATGTCCCGTGTTTATTAAACACTCAGGGGAACACACTCTCCTCACTTATACTGTTCGCCTGGAATCATGTCCCGTGTATATTAAACCATCAGGGGAACACACTCTCCTCACTTATAGTGTTCATCTCGTAACATTTCCCGTGTGTATTAAACCATCAGGGGAACACACTCTCCTCACTTATACTGTTCACCTGGTGACATGTCCGTGTATATAAAACCATCAGGGGAACACACTCTCCTCACTTATACTGTTCACCTGGTAACATGTCCCGTGTTTATTAAACAATCAGGGGAACACACTCTCCTCACTTATACTGTTCACCTGGTAACATGTCCCGTGTATATTAAACCATCAGGGGAACACACTCTCCTCACTTATAGTGTTCATCTCGTAACATTTCCCGTGTGTATTAAACCATCAGGGGAACACACTCTCCTCACTTACACTTTTCACCTGGTAACATGTCCCATGTATATTAAACCATCAGGGGAACAAAGTCTCCTCATTTAAACTTTTCAACTGCTAACATGTCCCGTGTGTATTAAACAATCAGGGGAACACACTCTCCTCACTTATACTGTTCATCTGGTAACATGTTCCGTCAAGATTAAACCATCAGGGGAACACACTCTCCTCACTTATACTGTTCAACTGGTAACATGTCCCGTGTATATTAAACCTTCAGGGGAACACAATCTCCTCACTTATACTGTTCATCTGGTAACATGTCCCGTCAGTATTAAACCATCAGGGGAACACACTCTCCTCACTTATACTGTTCAGCTGGTAACATGTCCCGTGTGTATTAAACCATCAGGGGAACACAGTCTCCTCACTTATACTGTTCACCTGCTAACATGTCCCGTGTATATTAAACCATCAGGGGAACACACTCTCCTCACTTATACTGTTCATCTGGTAACACGTCCCTTGCGTAAAAAACCATCAGGGGAACACACTCTCCTCACTTATACTGTTCATCTGGTAACATGTCCCGTGTATATTAAACTATCAAGGGAACACACTCTCCTCACTTATACTGTTCACCTGGTAACATGTCCCGTGTATATTAAACACTCAGGGGAACACACTCTCCTCACTTATACTGTTCGCCTGGAAACATGTCCCGTGTATATTAAACCATCAGGGGAACACACTCTCCTCACTTATACTGTTCACCTGGTAACATGTCCCATGTTTATTAAACAATCAGGGGAACACACTCTCCTCACTTATACTGTTCACCTGGTAACATGTCCCATGTGTATTAAACCATCAGGGGAAAACACTCTCCTCACTTATACTGTTCACCTGGTGACATGTCCGTGTATATAAAACCATCAGGGGAACACACTCTCCTCACTTATACTGTTCACCTGGTAACATGTCCCGTGTTTATTAAACAATCAGGGGATCACACTCTCCTCACTTATACTGTTCACCTGGTAACATGTCCCATGTGCATTAAACCATCAGGGGAACACACTCTCCTCAATTATACTGTTCACCTGGTCACATGTCCCGTGTATATGAAACCATCAGGGGAACACACTCTCCTCACTTATACAGTTCACCTGGTGAAATGTCCCGTGTGTATTAAACCATCAGGGGAACACACTCTCCTCACATATAATGTTCATCTGGTAACATTTCCCATGTATATTAAGCAATCAGAGGAACACACTCTCCTCACTTAAACAGTTCGACCGGAATCATGTCCCGTGTGTATTAAACCATCAGGGAAACACACTCTCCTCACTTATACTGTTCATCTGGTAACATTTCCCGTGTATATTAAACAATCAGGGGAACACACTCTCCTCACTTATACTGTTCACCTGGTGACATGTCCCGTGTGTATTAAACCATCAGGGGAACACACTCTCCTCACTTATACAGTTCACCTGGTGAAATGTCCCGTGTGTATTAAACCATCAGGGGAACACACTCTCCTCACATATACTGTTCACCTGGTAACATTTCCAATGTATATTAAACAATCAGGGGAACACACTCTCCTCACTTATACTGTTCACCTAGTAACATGTCCCGTGTATATTCAACGATCAGGGGAACACACTCTCCTCACTTATACTGTTCATCTGGTAACATTTCCCGTGTATCTTAAACCATCAGGGGAACACACTCTCCTCACTTATACTGTTTATCTGGTAACATGTCCCGTGTATATTCAACCATTAGGGGAACACACTCTCCTCACTTATACTGTTCATCTGGTAACATGTCTCGTGTTTATTAAACCATCGGGGGAACACACTCTCCTCACTTATACTGTTCATCTGGTAACATGTCCCGTGTATATTAAACCATCAGGGGAACACACTCTCCTCACTTATACTGTTCATCTGGTAAAATGTCCCGTGTGTATTAAACAATCAGGGGAACACACTCTCCTCACTTACACTGTTCACCTGGTAACATGTCCCATGTATATTAAACCATCAGGGGAACACACTCTCCTCACTTATACTGTTCATCTGGTAACATGTCCCGTCAGTATTAAACCATCAGGGGAACACACTCTCCTCACTTATACTGTTCACCTGGTAACATGTCCTGTGTATATTAAACCATCAGGGGAACACACTCTCCTCACTGAGAGTGTTCATCTGGTAACATGTCCCGTGTGTATTAAACCATCAGGGGAATACAGTCTCCTCACTTATACAGTTCATTTGGTGACATGTCCCGTGTGTATTAAACAATCGGGGGAACACACTCTCCTCACTTATACTGTTCACCTGGTGACATGTCCCGGGTATATTAAACCACCAGGGCATCACACTCTCCTCACTTAAACTTTTCACCTGGTGACATGTCCCGTGTATATTAAACCATCAGGGGAACACACTCTCCTCACTTACACTGTTCACCTGGTAACATGTCCCATGTATATTAAACCATCAGGGGAACACACTCTCCTCACTTATACTGTTCACCAGGTAACATGTCCCGTGTATATTAAACCATCAGGGGAACACATTCTCCTCACTTATACTGTTCACCTGGTAACATGTACCGTGTATATTAAATCATCAGGGGAACACAATCTCCTCATTCATACAGTTCATTTGGTGACTTGTCCCGTGTGTATTAAACAATCAGGGGAACACACTCTCCTCACTTATACAGTTCACTTGGTGACATGTCCCGTGCGTATTAAACCATCAGGGGAACACACTCTCCTCACTTATACTGTTCATCTGGTAACATATCACGTCAGTATTAAACCATCAGGGGAACACGCTCTCCTCACTTATACTGTTCACCTGGTGACATGTCCCGTGTGTATTAAACAATCAGGGGAACACATTCTCCTCAATTATACTCTTCACCTGGTAACATGCCCCGTGAGTATCAAACAATCAGGGGAACATACTCTCCTCACTATTACAGTTCACCTGGTGACATGTCCTGTGTATATTAAACCATCAGGGGAACACACTCTCCTCACTTATACTGTTCACCTGGTAACATGTCACGTGTGCATGAAACTAACAGGGGAAAACATTGTCCTCACTTATACTGTTCACCTGGTAACATGTCCCGTACGTATTAAACCATCAGGGGAACACACTCTCCTCACTTATACTGCACACCTGGTGACATGTCCCGTGTATATTCAACCATCAGGGGAACACACTTTCCTCACTTATACTGATCATCTGGTAACATGTCCCGTGTGTATTAAACCATCAGGGGAACAAACTCTCCTCACTAAAACTGTTCATCTGGTAACATGTCCCGTGTGTATTAAACCATCAGGGGAACACACTCTCCTCACTTATACTGTTCATCTGGTAACATGTCCCGTTTATATTAAACCATCAGGGGAACACACTCTCCTCACTTATACTGTTCAACTGGTAACACGTCCCTTGCGTAAAAAACCATCAGGGGAGCACACTCTCCTCACTTATACTGTTCATCTGGTAACATTTCCCGTGTATATTAAACTATCATGGGAACACACTCTCCTCACTTACACTGTTCGCCTGGAAACATGTCCCGTGTATATTAAACCATCAGGGGAACACACTCTCCTCACTTATAGTGTTCATCTCGTAACATTTCCCGTGTGTATTAAACCATCAGGGGAACACACTCTCCTCACTTATACTGTTCACCTGGTGACATGTCCGTGTATATAAAACCATCAGGGGAACACACTCTCCTCACTTATACTGTTCACCTGGTAACATGTCCCGTGTTTATTAAACACTCAGGGGAAAACACTCTCCTCACTTATACTGTTCGCCTGGAAACATGTCCCTTGTATATTAAACCATCAGGGGAACACACTCTCCTCACTTATAGTGTTCATCTCATAACATTTCCCGTGTGTATTAAACCATCAGGGGAACACACTCTCCTCACTTATACTGTTCACCTGGTGACATGTCCGTGTATATAAAACCATCAGGGGAACACACTCTCCTCACTTATACTGTTCACCTGGTAACATGTCCCGTGTTTATTAAACAATCAGGGGAACACACTCTCCTCACTTATACTGTTCATCTGGTAACATGTCCCGTGTGTATTAAACAATCAGGGGAACACACTCTCCTCACTTATACAGTTCACTTGGTGACATGTCCCGTGCGTATTAAACCATCAGGGGAACACACTCTCCTCACTTATACTGTTCATCTTGTAACATATCCCGTCAGTATTAAACCATCAGGGGAACACACTCTCCTCACTTATACTGTTCACCTGGTTACATATCCCGTGTATATTAAACAATCAGGGGAACACACTCTCCTCACTTATACTGTTCATCTGGTAACATGTCCCGTGTATATTAAACCATCAGTGGAACACACTCTCCTCACTTATACTGCTCATCTGGTAACATTTCCCGTGTGTATTAAACCATCAGGGGAACACACTCTCCTCACTTACACTTTTCACCTGGTAACATGTCCCATGTATATTAAACCATCAGGGGAACAAAGTCTCCTCACTTAAACTTTTCAACTGCTAACATGTCCCGTGTGTATTAAACAATCAGGGGAACACACTCTCCTCACTTACACTGTTCATCTGGTAACATGTTGCGTCAGTATTAAACCATCAGGGGAACACACTCTCCTCACTTATACTGTTCAACTGGTAACATGTCCCGTGTATATTAAACCATCAGGGGAACACACTCTCCTCACTTATACTGTTCATCTGGTAACATGTCCCGTGTGTATTAAACCATCAGGGGAACACACTCTCCTCACTTATACTGTTCATCTGGTAACATGTCCCGTCAGTATTAAACCATCAGGGGAACACACTCTCCTCACTTATACTGTTCACCTGGTAACATGTCCCGTGTGTATTAAACCATCAGGGGAACACACTCTCCTCACTTATACTGTTCAACTGGTAACATGTCCCGTGTATATTAAACCATCAGGGGAACACAGTCTCCTCACTTATACTGTTCACCTGGTAACACGTCCCTTGCGTAAAAAACCATCAGGGGAACACACTCTCCTCACTTATACTGTTCATCTGGTAACATGTCCCGTGTATATTAAACTATCAAGGGAACACACTCTCCTCACTTATACTGTTCACCTGGTAACATGTCCCGTGTATATTAAACACTCAGGGGAACACACTCTCCTCACTTATACTGTTCGCCTGGAAACATGTCCCGTGTATATTAAACCATCAGGGGAACACACTCTCCTCACTTATACTGTTCACCTGGTAACATGTCCCATGTTTATTAAACAATCAGAGGAACACACTCTCCTCACTTATACTGTTCACCTGGTAACATGTCCCATGTGTATTAAACCATCAGGGGAAAACACTCTCCTCACTTATACTGTTCACCTGGTGACATGTCCGTGTATATAAAACCATCAGGGGAACACACTCTCCTCACTTATACTGTTCACCTGGTAACATGTCCCGTGTTTATTAAACAATCAGGGGATCACACTCTCCTCACTTATACTGTTCACCTGGTAACATGTCCCATGTGCATTAAACCATCAGGGGAACACACTCTCCTCAATTATACTGTTCACCTGGTCACATGTCCCGTGTATATGAAACCATCAGGGGAACACACTCTCCTCACTTATACAGTTCACCTGGTGAAATGTCCCGTGTGTATTAAACCATCAGGGGAACACACTCTCCTCACATATACTGTTCATCTGGTAACATTTCCCATGTATATTAAGCAATCAGAGGAACACACTCTCCTCACTTAAACTGTTCGACCGGAATCATGTCCCGTGTGTATTTAACCATCAGGGAAAAACACTCTCCTCACTTTATACTGTTCATCTGGTAACATTTCCCGTGTATATTAAACAATCAGGGGAACACACTCTCCTCACTTATACTGTTCACCTGGTGACATGTCCCGTGTGTATTAAACCATCAGGGGAACACACTCTCCTCACTTATACAGTTCACCTGGTGAAATGTCCCGTGTGTATTAAACCATCAGGGGAACACACTCTCCTCACATATACTGTTCACCTGGTAACATTTCCAATGTATATTAAACAATCAGGGGAACACACTCTCCTCACTTATACTGTTCACCTAGTAACATGTCCCGTGTATATTCAACGATCAGGGGAACACACTCTCCACACTTATACTGTTCATCTGGTAACATTTCCCGTGTATCTTAAACCATCAGGGGAACACACTCTCCTCACTTATACTGTTCATCTGGTAACATGTCCCGTGTATATTCAACCATCAGGGGAACACACTCTCCTCACTTATACTGTTCATCTGGTAACATGTCTCGTGTTTATTAAACCATCAGGGGAACACACTCTCCTCACTTATACTGTTCATCTGGTAACATGTCCCGTGTATATTAAACCATCAGGGGAACACACTCTCCTCACTTATACTGTTCATCTGGTAAAATGTCCCGTGTGTATTAAACAATCAGGGGAACACAATCTCCTCACTTACACTGTTCACCTGGTAACATGTCCCATGTATATTAAACCATCAGGGGAACACACTCTCCTCACTTATACTGTTCATCTGGTAACATGTCCCGTCAGTATTAAACCATCTGGGGAACACACTCTCCTCACTTATACAGTTCACCTGGTAACATGTCCTGTGTATATTAAACCATCAGGGGAACACACTCTCCTCACTGAGAGTGTTCATCTGGTAACATGTCCCGTATGTATTAAACCATCAGGGGAATACAGTCTCCTCACTTATACAGTTCATTTGGTGACATGTCCCGTGTGTATTAAACAATCGGGGGAACACACTCTCCTCACTTCTTCTGTTCACCTGGTGACATGTCCCGGGTATATTAAACCACCAGGGCATCACACTCTCCTCACTTAAACTTTTCACCTGGTGACATGTCCCGTGTATATTAAACCATCAGGGGAACACACTCTCCTCACTTACACTGTTCACCTGGTAACATGTCCCATGTATATTAAACCATCAGGGGAACACACTCTCCTCACTTATACTGTTCACCAGGTAACATGTCCCGTGTATATTAAACCATCAGGGGAACACACTCTCCTCACTTATACTGTTCACCTGGTAACATGTACCGTGTATATTAAATCATCTGCGGAACACAATCTCCTCACTCATACAGTTCATTTGGTGACTTGTCCCGTGTGTATTAAACAATCAGGGGTACACACTCTCCTCTCTTATACTGTTCATCTGGTGACATGTCCCGTGTATTTTAAACCATCAGGGGAACACACTCTCCTCACTTAAACTTTTCACCTGTTGACATGTCCCGTGTATATTAAACCATCAGGGGAACACACTCTCCTCACTTACACTGTTCACCTGGTGACATGTCCCATGTATATTAAAGCATCAGGGGAACACACTCTCCTCACTTATACTGTTCACCTGGCATCATGTCCCGTGTATATTAAACCATCAGGGGAACACTCTCTCCTCACTTAAACTTTTCACCTGGTGACATGTCCCGTGTATATTAAACCATCAGGGAACACACTCTCCTCACTTATACTGTTCACCTGGCATCATGTCCCATGTATGTTAAACCATCAGGGGAACACACTCTCCTCACTTAAACTTTTCACCTGGTGACATGCCCCGTGTATATTAAACCATCAGGGGAACACAGTCTCCTCACTTATACTGTTCACCTGGTAACATGTCCCATGTATATTAAACAATCTGGGGAACACACTCTCCTCACTTATACTGTTCATCTGGTAACATGTCCCGTGTATATTCAACCATCAGGGGAACACACTCTCCTCACTTATACTGTTCATCTGGTAACATTTCCCGTGTTTATTAAACCATCAGGGGAACACACTCTCCTCACTTATACTGTTCATCTGGTAACATGTCCCGTGTATATTAAACCATCAGGGGAACACAGTCTCCTCACTTATACTGTTCATCTGGTAAAATGTCCCGTGTGTATTAAACAATCAGGGGAACACACTCTCCTCACTTACACTGTTCACCTGGTAACATGTCCCATGTATATTAAACCATCAGGGGAACACACTCTCCTCACTTATACTGTTCATCTGGTAACATGTCCCGTGTGTATTAAACAATCAGGGGAACACACTCTCCTCACTTACACTGTTCACCTGGTAACATGTCCCATGTATATTAAACCATCAGGGGAACACACTCTCCTCACTTTTACTGTTCATCTGGTAACATGTCCCGTGTGTATTAAACAATCAGGGGAACACACTCTCCTCACTTACACTGTTCACCTGGTAACATGTCCCATGTATATTAAACCATCAGGGGAAAACACTCTCCTCACTTATACTGTTCACCTGGTAACATGTCCTGTGTATATTAAACCATCAGGGGAACACACTCTCCTCACTTATACTGTTCACCTGGTGACATGTCCCGGGTATATTAAACCACCAGGGCATCACACTCTCCTCACTTAAACTTTTCACCTGGTGACATGTCCCGTGTATATTAAACCATCAGGGGAACACAATCTCCTCACTTACACTGTTCACCTTGTAACATGTCCCATGTATATTAAACCATCAGGGGAACACACTCTCCTCACTTATACTGTTCACTTGGTGACAGGTCCCGTGCGTATTAAACAATCAGGGGAACATATTCTCCTCACTTATACTGTTCACCTGGTAACATGTCGCGTGTATATTAAACCATCAGGGGAACACACTCTCATCACTTATACTGTTCACCTGGTAACATGTACCGTGTATATTAAATCATCAGGGGAACACAATCTCCTCACTCATACAGTTCATTTGGTGACTTGTGCAGTGTGTATTAAACCATCAGGGGAACACACTCTCCTCTCTTATACTGTTCATCTGGTGACATGTCCCGTGTATTTTAAACCATCAGGGGATCACACTCTCCTCACTTAAACTTTTCACCTGGTGACATGTCCCGTGTATATTAAACCATCAGGGGAACACACTCTCCTCACTTATACTGTTCACCTGGTGACATGTCCCGTGTATTTTAAACCATCAGGGGAACACACTCTCCTCACTTAAACTTTTCACCTGGTGACATGTCCCGTGTGTATTAAACAATCAGGGGAACACACTCTCCTCTCTTATACTGTTCATCTGGTGACATGTCCCGTGTATTTTAAACCATCAGGGGAACACACTCTCCTCAACTACACTGTTCACCTGGTAACATGTCCCATGTATATTAAACCATCAGGGGAACACACTCTCCTCACTTATACTGTTCACCTGGCATCATGTCCCGTGTATATTAAACCATGAGGGGAACACTCTCTCCTCACTTAAACTTTTCACCTGGTGACATGTCCCGTGTATATTAAACCATCAGGGGAACACACTCTCCTCACTTATACTGTTCACCTGGCATCATGTCCCGTGTATATTAAAACATCAGGGGAACACACTCTCCTCACTTATACTTTTCACCTGGTAACATGTACCGGGTATATTAAACCATCAGGGGAACACACTCTCCTCACTTCTCCTGTTCACCTGGTAACATGTCATGTGTATATTAAATCATCAGGGGAACACACTCTCCTCACTGAGAGTGTTCATCTGGTAACATGTCCCGTGTGTATTAAATCATCAGGGGAACACACTCTCCTCACTCATACAGTTCATTTGGTGACTTGTCCCGTGTGTATTAAACAATCAGGGGAACACACTCTCCTCTCTTATACTGTTCATCTGGTGACATGTCCCGTGTATTTTAAACCATCAGGGGAACACACTCTCCTCCCTTAAACTTTTCACCTGGTGACATGTCCCGTGTGTATTAAACCATCAGGGGAACACACTCTCCTAACTTACACTGTTCACCTGGTAACATGTCCCATGTATATTAAACAATCTGGGGAACACATTCTCCTCACTTATACTGTTCACCTGGTGACATGTCCCGTGTATATTAAACAATCAGGGGAACACACTCTCCTCACTTATACTGTTCACCTGGCATCATGTCCTGTGTATATTAAACCATCAGGGGAACACATTCTCCTCACTTACACTGTTCACCTGGTAACATGTCCCGTGTATATTAAACCATCAGGGGAACACACTCTCCTCACTTATACTGTTCACCTGGTAACATGTGCCGTGTATATTAAACCATCAGGTGAACACACTCTCCTCACTTTTACTGTTCACCTGGCAACATGTCCCGTGTGTATTAAACAATCAGGGGAACACACTCTCCTCACTTATACTGTTCATCTGGTAACATGTTCCGTCAGTATAAAAACCATCAGGGGAACACACTCTCCTCACTTATACTGTTCACCTGGTAACATGTCCCGTGTGTATTAAACCATCAGGGGAACACACTCTCCTCACTTTTACTCTTCTCCTGCTAACATTTCCCGTGTATATTAAACAATCTGGGGAACACATTCTCCTCACTTATACTGTTCATCTGGTAACATTTCCCGTGTATATTAAACCATCAGGGGAACACACTCTCCTCACTTATCCTGTTCACCTGGTAACATGTCCTGTGTATATTAAACCATCAGGGGAACAGACTCTCCTCACTGAGAGAGCTCATCTGGTAACATGTCCCGTGTGTATTAAACCATCAGGGGAACAATCTCTCCTCACTTATACTGTTCACCTGGTGACATGTCCCGGGTATATTAAACCATCAGGGGAACACACTCTCCTCACTTAAACTTTTCACCTGGTAACATGTCCCACGTATATTAAACCATCAGGGGAACACACTCTCCTCACTGAGAGAGTTCATCTGGTAACATTTCCCGTGTGTATTAAACCATCAGGGGAACACACTCTCCTCACTTAAACTTTTCACCTGGTAACATGTCGCACGTATATTAAACCATCAGGGGAACACACTCTCCTCACTTATACTGTTCACCTGGCATCATGTCCCGTGTATAATAAACAATCTGGGGAACACATTCTCCTCACTTATACAGTTCACTTGGTGACAAGTCCTGTGAAGATTCAACCATCAGGGGAACACACTCTCCTCACTTATACTGTTCATCTGGTAACATTTCCCATGTATATTGAACAATCAGGGGAACACACTCTCCTCACTTATACTGTTCACCTGGTAACATGTCCCGTGTATATTCAACCATCAGGGGAACACACTCTCCTCACTTATACTGTTCATCTGGTAACATTTCCCGTGTATATTAAACCATCAGGGGAACACACTCTCCTCACTTATACTGTTCATCTGGTAACATGTCCCGTGTGTATTAAACCATCAGGGGAAAACACTCTCCTCACTTATACTGTTCACCTGGTGACATGTCCGTGTATATAAAACCATCAGGGGAACACACTCTCCTCACTTGTACTGTTCACCTGGTGACATGTCCCGTGTGTATTAAACCATCCGGGGAATACACTCTCCTCACTTATACTGTTCACCAGGTATCATGTCCCGTGTATATTAAACCATCAGGGGAACACACTCTCCTCACTTATACTGTTCACCTGGTAACATGTACCGTGTATATTAAATCATCAGGGGAACACAATCTCCTCACTCATACAGTTCATTTGGTGACTTGTCCCGTGTGTAATAAACAATCAGGGGAACACACTCTCCTCTCTTATACTGTTCATCTGGTGACATGTCCCGTGTATTTTAAACCATCAGGGGAACACCCTCTCCTCACTTAAACTTTTCACCTGGTGACATGTCCCGTGTATATTAAACCATCAGGGGAACACACTCTCCTCACTTACACTGTTCACCTGGTAACATGTCCCATGTATATTAAACCATCAGGGGAACACACTCTCCTCACTTATAATGTTCACCTGGCATCATGTCCCGTGTATATTAAACCATCAGGGGAACACACTCTCCTCACTTATACTGTTCACCTGGTAACATGTACCGTGTATATTAAACCATCAGGGGAACACACTCTCCTCACTTATACTGTTCACCTGGTAACATGTCCCGTGTATATTAAATCATCACGGGAACACACTCTCCCCACTTATACTGTTCATCTGGTAACATGTCCCGTGTGTATTAAATCATCAGGGGAACACACTCTCCTCACTCATACAGTTCATTTGGTGACTTGTCCCGTGTGTATTAAACAATCAGGGGAACACACTCTCCTCTCATATACTGTTCATCTGGTGACATGTCCCGTGTATTTTAAACCATCAGGGGAACACACTCTCCTCACTTAAACTTTTCACCTGGTGATATGTCCCGTGTATATTAAACCATCAGGGGAACACACTCTCCTCACTTACACTGTTCGCCTGGTAACATGTCCCATTTATATTAAACAATCTGGGAAACACATTCTCCTCACTTATACTGTTCACCTGGTGACATGTCCCGTGTATATTAAACAATCAGGGGAACACACTCTCCTGACTTATACTGTTCACCTGGCATCATGTCCTGTGTATATTAAACCATCAGGGGAACACATTCTCCTCACTTACACTGTTCACCTGGTAACATGTCCCGTGTATATTAAACCATCAGCGGAACACACTCTCCTCAATTATACTGTTCACCTGGTAACATGTCCCGTGTGTATTAAACAATCAGGGGAACACTCTCTCCTCACTTATACTGTTCATCTGGTAACATGTCCCGGCAGTATTAAACCATCAGGGGAACACAAGCTCCTCGCTTATACTAATATAAAAGCAAAATACTGCGGATGCTGGAAATCTGAAACAAAAACAAGAAATGCTGGATTCACTCAGCAGGTCTGGCAGCATCTGTGGAAAGAGAAGCAGAGTTAACGTTTCGGGTCAGTGACCCTTCTTCGGAACTGACAAATATTAGAAAAGTCACAGATTATAAACAAGTGAGGTGGGGGTTGGGCAAGAGATAACAAAGGAGAAGGTGCAGATTGGACCAGGCCACATAGCTGACCAAAAGGTCACGGAGCAAAGGCAAACAATATGTTAATGGTGTGTTGAAAGACAAAGCATTAGTACAGATTAGGTGTGAATATACTGAATATTGAACATCAGCAAGTGCAAACCTGAAGAAAAACAACCTGAAAAAAACAGTGGGTGAGCAAACTGAACAAACTAAGATGAACTGAAATATATACAAAAAAAGATTGTAAAAAATGTAAAAAGGAATGCCAAAAAAAAAAAAAAAGGAAGAAAAAATAACTAAAAATGACTAAAAATGAAAGTAAAGTGGGGGGCTGTCATGCTCTGAAATTATTGAACTCAATGTTCAGACCGGCTGGCTGTAGTGTGCCTAATCGGTAGATGAGATGCTGTTCCTCGAGCTTGCGTTGATGTTCACTGGAACACTGCAGCAATCCCAGGACAGAGATGTGAGCATGAGAGCAGGGGGGAGTGTTGAAATGGCAAGCAACCGGAAGCTCAGGGTCCTGCTTGCGGACTGAGCGGAGATGTTCCGCAAAGCGGTCACCCAGTCTGCGCTTGGTCTCCCCAATGTAGAGGAGACCACACTGTGAGCAGCGAATACAGTATACTACATTGAAAGAAGTACAAGTAAATCGCTGCTTCACCTGAAAGGAGTGTTTGGGGCCTGGGATAGTGAGGAGAGAGGAGGTAAAGGGACAGGTATTACACCTCCTGCGATTGCAAGGGAAGGTGCCCTGGGACGGGGACGAGGTGGTGGGGGTAATGGAGGAGTGGACCAGGGTGTCGCGGAGGGAACGATCCCTTCGGAATGCTGACAGGGGAAGGGAGGGAAAGATGCGACTGGTAGTGGCATCACGCTGGAGGTGGCGAAAATGGCGGAGGATGATCCTTTGGATATGGAGGCTGGTGGGATGAAAAGTGAGGACAAGGGGAACCTCGCTTATACTGTTCATCTGGTAACATGTCCCGTGTATATTAAACCATGAGGGTAACACACTCTCCTCACATATACTGTTCATCTGGTAACATGTCCCGTGTATATTAAACCATGAGGGTAACACACTCTCCTCACTTATACTGTTCATCTGGTAACATGTACCGTGTATTTTAAACCATCAGGGGAACACACTCTCCTCACTTAAACTTTTCACCTGGTGATATGTCCCGTGTATATTAAACCATCAGGGGAACACACTCTCCTCACTTAGACTGTTCGCCTGGTAACATGTCCCATGTATATTAAACAATCTGGGGATCACATTCTCCTCACTTATACTGTTCACCTGGTGACATGTCCCGTGTATATTAAACAATCAGGGGAACACACTCTCCTGACTTATACTGTTCACCTGGCATCATGTCCTGTGTATATTAAACCATCAGGGGAACACACTCTCCTCACTTATACTGTTCATCTGGTAACATGTTCCGTCAGTATTAAACCATCAGGGGAACACACTCTCCTCACTTATACTGTTCACCTGGTAACATGTCCCGTGTGTATTAAACCATCAGGGGAACACACTCTCCTCACTTATACTGTTCTCCTGGTAACATTTCCCGTGTATATTAAACAATCAGGGGAACACATTCTCCTCACTTATACTGTTCATCTGGTAACATTTCCCGGGTATATTAAACCATCAGGGGAACACACTCTCCTCACTTATACTGTTCACCTGGTAACATGTCCTGTGTATATTAAATCATCAGGGGAACACACTCTCCTCACTGAGAGAGTTCATCTGGTAACATGTCCCGTGTGTATTAAACCATCAGGGGAACAATCTCTCCTCACTTAAACTTTTCACCTGGTAACATGTCCCATGTATATTAAACCATCAGGGGAACACACTCTCCTCACTTATACTGTTCACCTGGCATCATGTCCCGTGCAAAATAAACAATCTGGGGAACACATTCTCCTCACTTATACAGTTCACTTGGTGACAAATCCCGTGCGTATTTAACAATCAGGGGAACACATTCTCCTCACTTACACTGTTCACCTGGTGACATGTCCTGTGTATATTAAACCATAAGGGGAACGCCCTCTCCTCACTAATACTGTTCACCTGGTAACATGTACCGTGTATATTAAAGCATCAGGGGAACACACTCTCCTCACTTATACTGTTCACCTGGTAACATGTCCTGTGTATATTAAACCATAAGGGGAACACCCTCTCCTCACTTAAACTGTTCAGCTGGTAACATGTCTGTGTATATTAAAGCATCAGGGGAACACATTCTCCTCATTTATACTGTTCACCTGGTAACATGTCCTGTGAATATTAAATCATCAGGGGAACACACTCTCCTCACTTATGCAGTTCATTTGGTGACATGTCCCGTGTGTATTAAACAATCAGGGGAACACACTCTCCTCACTTATACTGTTCACCTGGTGACATGTCCCGTGTATATTAAAGCTTCAGGGGAACACACTCTCCTCACTTAAACCTTTCACCTGGTGACATGTCCCGTGTATATTAAACCATCAGGGGAACACACTCTCCTCACTTATACTGTTCACCTGGCATCATGTCCCATGTATATTAAAACATCAGGGGAACACACTGTCCTCACTTATACTGTTCACCTGGCATCATGTCCCGTGTGTATTAAACAAACTGGGGAACACACTCTCCTCACTTACACTGTTCACCTGGTAACATGTCCCATGTATATTAAAACATCAGGGGAACACACTCTCCTCACTTATACAGCTCACCTGGTAACATGTCCCCTCAGTATTAAACCATCAGTGGAACACACTCTCCTCAATTATACTGTTCACCTGGTAACATGTCCTGTGTGCATTAAACCATCAGGGGAACACACTCTCCTCACTTATACAGTTCAGTTGGTGACACGTCCCGTGTATATTAAACCATCGGGGTACACACTGTCCTCACTTGTACTGTTCATCTGGTAACATGTCCCGTCAGTATTAAACCATCAGGGGAACACAAGCTCCCCACTTATACTGTTGTTCTGGTAACATGTCCCGTGCATATTAAACCATCAGGGGAACACACTCTCCTCACTTATACTGTTCATCTGGTAACATGTCCCGTGTGTATTAAACAATCAGGGGAACACACTCTCCTCACTTATACTGTTCACCTGTTGATATGTCACGGGTATATTAAACAATCAGGGGAACTCACTCTCCTCACTTATACTGTTCACCTTGTGAAATGTCCCGTGCGTATTAAACAATCAGGGGAACACACTCTCCTCACTTATACTGTTCACCTGGTAACATGACCCGTCAGTATTAAACCATGAGGGGAACACAAGCTCCTCACTTATACTGTTCATCTGGTAACATGTCCCGTCAGTATTAAACCATCAGGGGAAAACACTCTCCTCACTGATACTGTTCACCTGGTAACATGTCCCGTGTATATCAAACCATCAGGGGAACACATTCTCCTCACTAATACTGTTCACCTGGTAACATGTCCCGTGTATATTAAACCATCAAGGGAACACATTCTCCTCACTTATACTGTTCACCTGGTAACATGTCCCGTGGATATTAAACCATCAAGGGATCAGACTCTCCTCACTTATACTGTTCACCTGGTAACATGTCCCGTGTGCATTAAACAATCAGGGGAACACACTCTCCTCACTTATACTGTTCACTTGGTGAAATGTCCCATGCGTATTAAATCATCAGGGGAACACACTCTCCTCACTTATACTGTTCACCTGGTAACATGTCCCGTCAGTATTAAACAATCAGGGGAACACACTCTCCTCACTTATACTGTTCACCTGGTAACATGTCCCGTGTATATTAAACCATCAGGGGAACACACTCTCCTCACTTATACTGTTCACCTGGTAACATGTCCCGTGTATATTAAACCATCAGGGGAACTCACTCTCCTCAGTTATACTGTTCACCTGGTGACATGTCCCGTGTGTATTAAACCATCAGGGGAACACACTCTCCTCACTTATACTGTTCACCTGGTGACATGTCCCGTGTGTATTAAACCATCAGGGGAACACATTCTCCTCACTTATACTGTTCACCTGGTAACATGTCCCCTCAGTATTAAACCATCAGAGGAACACACTCTCCTCACTTATACAGTTCAGTTGATGACATGTCCCGTGTGTATTAAACAATCAGGGGAACACACTCTCCTCACTTATACTGTTCATCTGGTAACATGACCCGTCTGTATTAAACCAACATGGGAACACAAGCTCTTCACTTATACTGTTCATCTGGTAACATGTCCCGTCAGTATTAAACCATCAGGGGAACACAAGCACCTCACTTATACTGTTCATCTGGTAACATGTCCCGTCAGTATTAAACCATCAGGGGAACACACTCTCCTCACTTAAACTTTTCACCTGGTGACATGTCCCGTGTATATTAAACCACCAGGGGAACACACTCTCCTCACTTACACTGTTCACCTGGTAACATGTCCCATGTATATTAAACCAGCAGGGGAACACACTCTCCTCACTTACACTGTTCACCTGGTAACATGTCCCGTGTATATTAAACCACCAGGGGAACACACTGTCCTCACTTATACTGTTCACCTGGTAACATGTCCCGTGTATATTAAACCATCAAGGGAACACACTCTCCTCACTTATACTGTTCACCTGGTAACATGTCCCGTGTATATTAAACCATCAGGGGAACACACTCTCGTCACTTATATTGTTCAGCTGGAATCATGTCCCGTGCATATTAAACCATCAGGGGAACACACTCTCCTCACTTATACTGTTCAGCTGGAAACATGTCCCGTGCATATTAAACCATCAGGGGAACACACTCTCCTCACTTATACTGTTCAGCTGGAAACATGTCCCGTGCATATTAAACCATCAGGGGAACACACTCTCCTCACTTATACTGTTCATCTGGTAACATGTCCCGTGCATATTAAACCATCAGGGGAACACATTCCGCTCACTTATACTGTTCACCTGTTGACATGTCCCGTGCATATTAAACCATCAGGGGAACACACTCTCCTCACTTATACTTTTCACCTGGTAACATGTACCGGGTATATTAAACCATCAGGGGAACACACTCTCCTCACTTCTCCTGTTCACCTGGTAACATGTCATGTGTATATTAAATCATCAGGGGAACACACTCTCCTCACTGAGAGTGTTCATCTGGTAACATGTCCCGTGTGTATTAAATCATCAGGGGAACACACTCTCCTCACTCATACAGTTCATTTGGTGACTTGTCCCGTGTGTATTAAACAATCAGGGGAACACACTCTCCTCTCTTATACTGTTCATCTGGTGACATGTCCCGTGTATTTTAAACCATCAGGGGAACACACTCTCCTCCCTTAAACTTTTCACCTGGTGACATGTCCCGTGTGTATTAAACCATCAGGGGAACACACTCTCCTAACTTACACTGTTCACCTGGTAACATGTCCCATGTATATTAAACAATCTGGGGAACACATTCTCCTCACTTATACTGTTCACCTGGTGACATGTCCCGTGTATATTAAACAATCAGGGGAACACACTCTCCTCACTTATACTGTTCACCTGGCATCATGTCCTGTGTATATTAAACCATCAGGGGAACACATTCTCCTCACTTACACTGTTCACCTGGTAACATGTCCCGTGTATATTAAACCATCAGGGGAACACACTCTCCTCACTTATACTGTTCACCTGGTAACATGTGCCGTGTATATTAAACCATCAGGTGAACACACTCTCCTCACTTTTACTGTTCACCTGGCAACATGTCCCGTGTGTATTAAACAATCAGGGGAACACACTCTCCTCACTTATACTGTTCATCTGGTAACATGTTCCGTCAGTATAAAAACCATCAGGGGAACACACTCTCCTCACTTATACTGTTCACCTGGTAACATGTCCCGTGTGTATTAAACCATCAGGGGAACACACTCTCCTCACTTTTACTCTTCTCCTGCTAACATTTCCCGTGTATATTAAACAATCTGGGGAACACATTCTCCTCACTTATACTGTTCATCTGGTAACATTTCCCGTGTATATTAAACCATCAGGGGAACACACTCTCCTCACTTATCCTGTTCACCTGGTAACATGTCCTGTGTATATTAAACCATCAGGGGAACAGACTCTCCTCACTGAGAGAGCTCATCTGGTAACATGTCCCGTGTGTATTAAACCATCAGGGGAACAATCTCTCCTCACTTATACTGTTCACCTGGTGACATGTCCCGGGTATATTAAACCATCAGGGGAACACACTCTCCTCACTTAAACTTTTCACCTGGTAACATGTCCCACGTATATTAAACCATCAGGGGAACACACTCTCCTCACTGAGAGAGTTCATCTGGTAACATTTCCCGTGTGTATTAAACCATCAGGGGAACACACTCTCCTCACTTAAACTTTTCACCTGGTAACATGTCGCACGTATATTAAACCATCAGGGGAACACACTCTCCTCACTTATACTGTTCACCTGGCATCATGTCCCGTGTATAATAAACAATCTGGGGAACACATTCTCCTCACTTATACAGTTCACTTGGTGACAAGTCCTGTGAAGATTCAACCATCAGGGGAACACACTCTCCTCACTTATACTGTTCATCTGGTAACATTTCCCATGTATATTGAACAATCAGGGGAACACACTCTCCTCACTTATACTGTTCACCTGGTAACATGTCCCGTGTATATTCAACCATCAGGGGAACACACTCTCCTCACTTATACTGTTCATCTGGTAACATTTCCCGTGTATATTAAACCATCAGGGGAACACACTCTCCTCACTTATACTGTTCATCTGGTAACATGTCCCGTGTGTATTAAACCATCAGGGGAAAACACTCTCCTCACTTATACTGTTCACCTGGTGACATGTCCGTGTATATAAAACCATCAGGGGAACACACTCTCCTCACTTGTACTGTTCACCTGGTGACATGTCCCGTGTGTATTAAACCATCCGGGGAATACACTCTCCTCACTTATACTGTTCACCAGGTATCATGTCCCGTGTATATTAAACCATCAGGGGAACACACTCTCCTCACTTATACTGTTCACCTGGTAACATGTACCGTGTATATTAAATCATCAGGGGAACACAATCTCCTCACTCATACAGTTCATTTGGTGACTTGTCCCGTGTGTAATAAACAATCAGGGGAACACACTCTCCTCTCTTATACTGTTCATCTGGTGACATGTCCCGTGTATTTTAAACCATCAGGGGAACACCCTCTCCTCACTTAAACTTTTCACCTGGTGACATGTCCCGTGTATATTAAACCATCAGGGGAACACACTCTCCTCACTTACACTGTTCACCTGGTAACATGTCCCATGTATATTAAACCATCAGGGGAACACACTCTCCTCACTTATAATGTTCACCTGGCATCATGTCCCGTGTATATTAAACCATCAGGGGAACACACTCTCCTCACTTATACTGTTCACCTGGTAACATGTACCGTGTATATTAAACCATCAGGGGAACACACTCTCCTCACTTATACTGTTCACCTGGTAACATGTCCCGTGTATATTAAATCATCACGGGAACACACTCTCCCCACTTATACTGTTCATCTGGTAACATGTCCCGTGTGTATTAAATCATCAGGGGAACACACTCTCCTCACTCATACAGTTCATTTGGTGACTTGTCCCGTGTGTATTAAACAATCAGGGGAACACACTCTCCTCTCATATACTGTTCATCTGGTGACATGTCCCGTGTATTTTAAACCATCAGGGGAACACACTCTCCTCACTTAAACTTTTCACCTGGTGATATGTCCCGTGTATATTAAACCATCAGGGGAACACACTCTCCTCACTTACACTGTTCGCCTGGTAACATGTCCCATTTATATTAAACAATCTGGGAAACACATTCTCCTCACTTATACTGTTCACCTGGTGACATGTCCCGTGTATATTAAACAATCAGGGGAACACACTCTCCTGACTTATACTGTTCACCTGGCATCATGTCCTGTGTATATTAAACCATCAGGGGAACACATTCTCCTCACTTACACTGTTCACCTGGTAACATGTCCCGTGTATATTAAACCATCAGCGGAACACACTCTCCTCAATTATACTGTTCACCTGGTAACATGTCCCGTGTGTATTAAACAATCAGGGGAACACTCTCTCCTCACTTATACTGTTCATCTGGTAACATGTCCCGGCAGTATTAAACCATCAGGGGAACACAAGCTCCTCGCTTATACTAATATAAAAGCAAAATACTGCGGATGCTGGAAATCTGAAACAAAAACAAGAAATGCTGGATTCACTCAGCAGGTCTGGCAGCATCTGTGGAAAGAGAAGCAGAGTTAACGTTTCGGGTCAGTGACCCTTCTTCGGAACTGACAAATATTAGAAAAGTCACAGATTATAAACAAGTGAGGTGGGGGTTGGGCAAGAGATAACAAAGGAGAAGGTGCAGATTGGACCAGGCCACATAGCTGACCAAAAGGTCACGGAGCAAAGGCAAACAATATGTTAATGGTGTGTTGAAAGACAAAGCATTAGTACAGATTAGGTGTGAATATACTGAATATTGAACATCAGCAAGTGCAAACCTGAAGAAAAACAACCTGAAAAAAACAGTGGGTGAGCAAACTGAACAAACTAAGATGAACTGAAATATATACAAAAAAAGATTGTAAAAAATGTAAAAAGGAATGCCAAAAAAAAAAAAAAAGGAAGAAAAAATAACTAAAAATGACTAAAAATGAAAGTAAAGTGGGGGGCTGTCATGCTCTGAAATTATTGAACTCAATGTTCAGACCGGCTGGCTGTAGTGTGCCTAATCGGTAGATGAGATGCTGTTCCTCGAGCTTGCGTTGATGTTCACTGGAACACTGCAGCAATCCCAGGACAGAGATGTGAGCATGAGAGCAGGGGGGAGTGTTGAAATGGCAAGCAACCGGAAGCTCAGGGTCCTGCTTGCGGACTGAGCGGAGATGTTCCGCAAAGCGGTCACCCAGTCTGCGCTTGGTCTCCCCAATGTAGAGGAGACCACACTGTGAGCAGCGAATACAGTATACTACATTGAAAGAAGTACAAGTAAATCGCTGCTTCACCTGAAAGGAGTGTTTGGGGCCTGGGATAGTGAGGAGAGAGGAGGTAAAGGGACAGGTATTACACCTCCTGCGATTGCAAGGGAAGGTGCCCTGGGACGGGGACGAGGTGGTGGGGGTAATGGAGGAGTGGACCAGGGTGTCGCGGAGGGAACGATCCCTTCGGAATGCTGACAGGGGAAGGGAGGGAAAGATGCGACTGGTAGTGGCATCACGCTGGAGGTGGCGAAAATGGCGGAGGATGATCCTTTGGATATGGAGGCTGGTGGGATGAAAAGTGAGGACAAGGGGAACCTCGCTTATACTGTTCATCTGGTAACATGTCCCGTGTATATTAAACCATGAGGGTAACACACTCTCCTCACATATACTGTTCATCTGGTAACATGTCCCGTGTATATTAAACCATGAGGGTAACACACTCTCCTCACTTATACTGTTCATCTGGTAACATGTACCGTGTATTTTAAACCATCAGGGGAACACACTCTCCTCACTTAAACTTTTCACCTGGTGATATGTCCCGTGTATATTAAACCATCAGGGGAACACACTCTCCTCACTTAGACTGTTCGCCTGGTAACATGTCCCATGTATATTAAACAATCTGGGGATCACATTCTCCTCACTTATACTGTTCACCTGGTGACATGTCCCGTGTATATTAAACAATCAGGGGAACACACTCTCCTGACTTATACTGTTCACCTGGCATCATGTCCTGTGTATATTAAACCATCAGGGGAACACACTCTCCTCACTTATACTGTTCATCTGGTAACATGTTCCGTCAGTATTAAACCATCAGGGGAACACACTCTCCTCACTTATACTGTTCACCTGGTAACATGTCCCGTGTGTATTAAACCATCAGGGGAACACACTCTCCTCACTTATACTGTTCTCCTGGTAACATTTCCCGTGTATATTAAACAATCAGGGGAACACATTCTCCTCACTTATACTGTTCATCTGGTAACATTTCCCGGGTATATTAAACCATCAGGGGAACACACTCTCCTCACTTATACTGTTCACCTGGTAACATGTCCTGTGTATATTAAATCATCAGGGGAACACACTCTCCTCACTGAGAGAGTTCATCTGGTAACATGTCCCGTGTGTATTAAACCATCAGGGGAACAATCTCTCCTCACTTAAACTTTTCACCTGGTAACATGTCCCATGTATATTAAACCATCAGGGGAACACACTCTCCTCACTTATACTGTTCACCTGGCATCATGTCCCGTGCAAAATAAACAATCTGGGGAACACATTCTCCTCACTTATACAGTTCACTTGGTGACAAATCCCGTGCGTATTTAACAATCAGGGGAACACATTCTCCTCACTTACACTGTTCACCTGGTGACATGTCCTGTGTATATTAAACCATAAGGGGAACGCCCTCTCCTCACTAATACTGTTCACCTGGTAACATGTACCGTGTATATTAAAGCATCAGGGGAACACACTCTCCTCACTTATACTGTTCACCTGGTAACATGTCCTGTGTATATTAAACCATAAGGGGAACACCCTCTCCTCACTTAAACTGTTCAGCTGGTAACATGTCTGTGTATATTAAAGCATCAGGGGAACACATTCTCCTCATTTATACTGTTCACCTGGTAACATGTCCTGTGAATATTAAATCATCAGGGGAACACACTCTCCTCACTTATACTGTTCACCTGGTGACATGTCCCGTGTATATTAAAGCTTCAGGGGAACACACTCTCCTCACTTAAACCTTTCACCTGGTGACATGTCCCGTGTATATTAAACCATCAGGGGAACACACTCTCCTCACTTATACTGTTCACCTGGCATCATGTCCCATGTATATTAAAACATCAGGGGAACACACTCTCCTCACTTATACTGTTCACCTGGCATCATGTCCCGTGTGTATTAAACAAACTGGGGAACACACTCTCCTCACTTACACTGTTCACCTGGTAACATGTCCCATGTATATTAAAACATCAGGGGAACACACTCTCCTCACTTATACAGCTCACCTGGTAACATGTCCCCTCAGTATTAAACCATCAGTGGAACACACTCTCCTCAATTATACTGTTCACCTGGTAACATGTCCTGTGTGCATTAAACCATCAGGGGAACACACTCTCCTCACTTATACAGTTCAGTTGGTGACACGTCCCGTGTATATTAAACCATCGGGGTACACACTGTCCTCACTTGTACTGTTCATCTGGTAACATGTCCCGTCAGTATTAAACCATCAGGGGAACACAAGCTCCCCACTTATACTGTTGTTCTGGTAACATGTCCCGTGCATATTAAACCATCAGGGGAACACACTCTCCTCACTTATACTGTTCATCTGGTAACATGTCCCGTGTGTATTAAACAATCAGGGGAACACACTCTCCTCACTTATACTGTTCACCTGTTGATATGTCACGGGTATATTAAACAATCAGGGGAACTCACTCTCCTCACTTATACTGTTCACCTTGTGAAATGTCCCGTGCGTATTAAACAATCAGGGGAACACACTCTCCTCACTTATACTGTTCACCTGGTAACATGACCCGTCAGTATTAAACCATGAGGGGAACACAAGCTCCTCACTTATACTGTTCATCTGGTAACATGTCCCGTCAGTATTAAACCATCAGGGGAAAACACTCTCCTCACTGATACTGTTCACCTGGTAACATGTCCCGTGTATATCAAACCATCAGGGGAACACATTCTCCTCACTAATACTGTTCACCTGGTAACATGTCCCGTGTATATTAAACCATCAAGGGAACACATTCTCCTCACTTATACTGTTCACCTGGTAACATGTCCCGTGGATATTAAACCATCAAGGGATCAGACTCTCCTCACTTATACTGTTCACCTGGTAACATGTCCCGTGTGCATTAAACAATCAGGGGAACACACTCTCCTCACTTATACTGTTCACTTGGTGAAATGTCCCATGCGTATTAAATCATCAGGGGAACACACTCTCCTCACTTATACTGTTCACCTGGTAACATGTCCCGTCAGTATTAAACAATCAGGGGAACACACTCTCCTCACTTATACTGTTCACCTGGTAACATGTCCCGTGTATATTAAACCATCAGGGGAACACACTCTCCTCACTTATACTGTTCACCTGGTAACATGTCCCGTGTATATTAAACCATCAGGGGAACTCACTCTCCTCAGTTATACTGTTCACCTGGTGACATGTCCCGTGTGTATTAAACCATCAGGGGAACACACTCTCCTCACTTATACTGTTCACCTGGTGACATGTCCCGTGTGTATTAAACCATCAGGGGAACACATTCTCCTCACTTATACTGTTCACCTGGTAACATGTCCCCTCAGTATTAAACCATCAGAGGAACACACTCTCCTCACTTATACAGTTCAGTTGATGACATGTCCCGTGTGTATTAAACAATCAGGGGAACACACTCTCCTCACTTATACTGTTCATCTGGTAACATGACCCGTCTGTATTAAACCAACATGGGAACACAAGCTCTTCACTTATACTGTTCATCTGGTAACATGTCCCGTCAGTATTAAACCATCAGGGGAACACAAGCACCTCACTTATACTGTTCATCTGGTAACATGTCCCGTCAGTATTAAACCATCAGGGGAACACACTCTCCTCACTTAAACTTTTCACCTGGTGACATGTCCCGTGTATATTAAACCACCAGGGGAACACACTCTCCTCACTTACACTGTTCACCTGGTAACATGTCCCGTGTATATTAAACCACCAGGGGAACACACTGTCCTCACTTATACTGTTCACCTGGTAACATGTCCCGTGTATATTAAACCATCAAGGGAACACACTCTCCTCACTTATACTGTTCACCTGGTAACATGTCCCGTGTATATTAAACCATCAGGGGAACACACTCTCGTCACTTATATTGTTCAGCTGGAATCATGTCCCGTGCATATTAAACCATCAGGGGAACACACTCTCCTCACTTATACTGTTCAGCTGGAAACATGTCCCGTGCATATTAAACCATCAGGGGAACACACTCTCCTCACTTATACTGTTCAGCTGGAAACATGTCCCGTGCATATTAAACCATCAGGGGAACACACTCTCCTCACTTATACTGTTCATCTGGTAACATGTCCCGTGCATATTAAACCATCAGGGGAACACATTCCGCTCACTTATACTGTTCACCTGTTGACATGTCCCGTGCATATTAAACCATCAGGGGAACACACTCTCCTCACTTATACTGTTCACCTGTTAACATGTCCCGTCAGTATTAAACCATCAGGGGAACACATTCTCCTCACTTATACTTTTCACCTGGTAACATGTCCCGTCAGTATTAAACCATCAGGGGAACACAAGCTCCTCACTTATACTGTTCATCTGGTAACATGTCCCATCAGTATTAAACCATCAGGGGAACACACTCTCCTCACTTATCGTGTTCACCTGGTAAAATGTACGTGTATATTAAACCATCAGGGGAACACACTCTCCTCACTTATACTGTTCACCTTGTAACATGTCCCGTGTATATTAAACCATCAGGGGAACACACTCTCCTCACTTATACTGTTCACATGGTAACATGTCCAGTGTATATTAAACCATCAAGGGAACACACTCTCCTCACTTATACTGTTCATCTGGTAACATGTCCCGTGCATATTAAACCATCAGGGGAACATATTCTGCTCACTTATACTGTTCACCTGGTGACATGTCCCGTGAGTATTAAACCATCAGGGGAACACACTCTCCTCACTTATACAGTTCACTTGTTGACATGACCCGTGTATATTAAACCATCAGGGGAACACACTCTCCTCACTTATACTGTTCACCTGGCATCATGTCCCGTGTATATTAAACAAACTGGGGAACACATTCTCCTCACTTATACTGTTCACCTGGTAACATGTCCCATGTATATTAAACCGTCAATGGAACATTCTCTCCTCACTTATACTGTTCACCTGGTGACATGTCCCGTGTATATTAAACCATCAGGGGAACACACTCTCCTCACTTATACTGTTCACCTGGCATCATGTCCCGTGCACATTAAACAAACTGGGGAACACATTTTCCTCACTTATGCAGTTCACTTGGTGACAAGTCCCGTGCGTATTAAACAATCAGGGGAACACATTCTCCTCACTTACACTGTTCATCTGGTAACATGTCCCGTGTATATTAAACCATCAGGGGAACACACTCACCTCACTTATACTGTTCACCTGGTAACATGATCCGTGTATATTAAACCATCAGGGGAACACACTCTCCTCACTTATACTGTTCACCTGGTAACATGTGCCGTGTGTATTAAACCATCAGGGGAACACACTCTCCTCACTTATCCTGTTCACCTGGTAACATGTCCCCTCAGTATTAAACCATCAGTGGAACACACTCTCCTCAATTACACTGTTCACCTGGTAACATGTCCCGTTTGTATTAAACAATCAGGGGAACACACTCTCCTCACTTATACTGTTCACCTGTTGACATGTCCCGGGTATATAAAACAATCAGGGGAACTCACTCTCCTCACTTATACTGTTCACCTGGTAACATGTCCCGTGTATATTAAACCATCATGGGAACACACTCTCCTCACTTATACTGTTCACCTGGTAACATGTCTCGTGTATATTAAACCATCAAGGGAAAACACTCTCCTCACTTATACTGTTCACCTGGTAACATGTCCTGTGTATATTAAACCATCAGGGGAAAGCACTCTCCTCACTTATACTGTTCACCTGGTAACATGTCCCGTGTATATTAAACCATCATGGGAACACACTCTCCTCACTTATACTGTTCACCTGGTGACATGTCGCGTGTGTATTAAACAATCAGGGGAACAAACTCTCCTCACTTATACATTCACCTGGTAACATGTCCTGTGTATATTAAACCATCAGGGGAACACACTCTCCTCACTGAGACTGTTCACCTGGTAACATGTCCCGTGTATATTAAACCATCAGGGGAACACACTTTCCTCACATATACTGTTCACCTGGTAACATGTCCCGTGTATATTAAACAATCAGGGGAACACACTCTCCTCACTTATACTGTTCACCTGGTAACATGTCCTGTGTATATTAAAGCATCTGGGGAACACACTCTCCTCACTTATACTGTTCACCTGGTAACATGTCCCGTGTATATGAAACCATCAGTGGAACACACTCTCCTCACTTATACTGTTCACCTGGTAACATGTCCCGTGTATATTAAACCATCAGTGGAACACACTCTCCTCACTTATACTGTTCACCTGGTGAAATGTCCCGTGTATATTAAACCTTCAGGGGAACATACTCTCCTCACTCGAATCTGTTCATCTGGTAACATGTCCCTTGTATATTAAACCATCAGGGGAACACACTCTCCTCACTTATACGGTTCATCTGGTAACATGTCCCGTGTGTATTAAACAATCAGGGGAACGTACTCTCCTCACTTATACTGTTCACCTGGTAACATGTGCCTTGTATATTAAACCATCAAGGGAACACACTCTCCTCACTTATACTGTTCACCTGGTAACATGTCCCTTGCATATTAAACCATCAGGGGAACACACTCTCCTCACTTATACTTTTCACTTTGTTACATGACCCGTGAGTATTAAACAATCAGGGGAACGCACTCTCCTCACTTATACTGTTCACCTGGTAACATGTCCCGTGTATATTAAACAATCAGGGGAACGCACTCTCCTCACTTATACTGTTCACCTGGTAACATGTCCCGTGTATATTAAACCATCAGTGGAACACACTCTCCTCACTTATACTGTTCACCTGGTAACATGTCCCTTGCATATTAAACCATCAGGGGAACACACTCTCCTCACTTATACTTTTCACTTTGTTACATGACCCGTGAGTATTAAACAATCAGGGGAACGCACTCTCCTCACTTATACTGTTCACCTGGTAACATGTCCCGTGTATATTAAACCATCAGGGGAACACACTCTCCTCACTTATGCAGTTCAGTTGAAGACATGTCCCGTGTGTGTTAAACAATCAGGGGAACACACTCTCCTCTCTTATACTGTTCATCTGGTAACATGTCCCGTCTGTATTAAACCATCATGGGAACACAAGCTCCTCACTTATATTGTTCATCTGGTAACATGTCCTGTCAGTATTAAACCATCAGGGGAACACACTCTCCTCACTTAAACTTTTCACCTGGTGACATGTCCTGTGTATATTAAACCATCAGGGGAACACACTCTCCTCACTTACACTGTTCACCTGGTAACATGTCCCATGTATATTAAACCAGCAGGGGAACACACTCTCCTCACTTATACTGTTCACCTGGTAACATGTCCCGTGTATATTAAACCATCAGGGGAACATACTGTCCTCACTTATACTGTTCACCTGGTAACATGTCCTGTGTATATTTAACCATCAAGGGTACACACTCTCCACACTTATACTGTTCACCTGGTAATATGTCCTGTGTATATTAAACCATCAGGGGAAAGCACTCACCTCACTTATACTGTTCACCTGGTAACATGTCCCGTGTATATTAAACCATCAGGGGAACACACTCTCTTCAGTTATACTGTTCACCTGGTAACATGTCCCATGTATATTAAACCATCAGGGGAACACACTCTCCTCACTTATACTGTTCAGCTGGAAACATGTCCCGTGCATATTAAACCATCAGGGGAAAACATTCTGCTCACTTATACTGTTCACCTGTTGACATGTCCCGGGTATATAAAACAATCAGGGGAACTCACTCTCCTCACTTATACTGTTCACCTGGTAACATGTCCCGTGTATATTAAACCATCATGGGAACACACTCTCCTCACTTATACTGTTCACCTGGTAACATGTCTCGTGTATATTAAACCATCAAGGGAAAACACTCTCCTCACTTATACTGTTCACCTGGTAACATCTCCTGTGTATATTAAACCATCAGGGGAAAGCCCTCTCCTCACTTATACTGTTCACCTGGTAACATGTCCCGTGTATATTAAACCATCATGGGAACACACTCTCCTCACTTATACTGTTCACCTGGTAACATGTCTCGTGTATATTAAACCATCAGGGGAACACACTCTCCTCACTTATACTGTTCACCTGGTGACATGTCGCGTGTGTATTAAACAATCAGGGGAACAAACTCTCCTCACTTATACATTCACCTGGTAACATGTCCTGTGTATATTAAACCATCAGGGGAACACACTCTCCTCACTGAGACTGTTCATCTGGTAACATGTCCCATGTGTATTAAACCATCAGGGAAACACACTCTCCTCACTTATACAGTTCATTTGGTGACAAGTCCCGGCTGTACTAAACAATCAGGGGAACACACTCTCCGCACTTCTACTGTTCACCTGGTGACATGTCCCGTGGATATTAAACCATCAGGGGAACACACTCTCCTCACTTAAACTTTTCACCTGTTGACATGTCCCGTGTATATTAAACCATCAGGGGAACACACTCTCCTCACTTATACTGTTCACCTGGTAACATGTCCCTTGCATATTAAACCATCAGGGGAACACACTCTCCTCACTTATACTGTTCACCTGGTAACATGTCCCGTGTATATTAAACCATCAAGGGAACACACTCTCCTCACTTATACTGTTCACTTGGTAACATGTCCCTT
The DNA here is from genome assembly GCF_036365525.1 of Heterodontus francisci. Taxonomy (NCBI): domain Eukaryota; kingdom Metazoa; phylum Chordata; class Chondrichthyes; order Heterodontiformes; family Heterodontidae; genus Heterodontus; species Heterodontus francisci. The sequence continues at coordinate 666,026 of NW_027140443.1, read as the reverse complement.
GCATATTAAACCATCAGGGGAACACACTCTCCTCACTTATACTTTTCACTTTGTTACATGACCCGTGAGTATAAAACAATCAGGGGAACGCACTCTCCTCACTTATACTGTTCACCTGGTAACATGTCCCTTGCATATTAAACCATCAGGGGAACACACTCTCCTCACTTATACTTTTCACTTTGTTACATGACCCGTGAGTATTAAACAATCAGGGGAACGCACTCTCCTCACTTATACTGTTCACCTGGTAACATGTCCCGTGTATATTAAACCATCAGGGGAACACACTCTCCTCACTTATGCAGTTCAGTTGAAGACATGTCCCGTGTGTATTAAACAATCAGGGGAACACACTCTCCTCTCTTATACTGTTCATCTGGTAACATGTCCCGTCTGTATTAAACCATCATGGGAACACAGCTCCTCACTTATATTGTTCATCTGGTAACATGTCCTGTCAGCATTAAACCATCAGGGGAACACACTCTCCTCACTTAAACTTTTCACCTGGTGACATGTCCTGTGTATATTAAACCATCAGGGGAACACACTCTCCTCACTTACACTGTTCACCTGGTAACATGTCCCATGTATATTAAACCAGCAGGGGAACACACTCTCCTCACTTATACTGTTCACCTGGTAACATGTCCCGTGTATATTAAACCATCAGGGGAACACACTGTCCTCACTTATACTGTTCACCTGGTAACATGTCCCGTGTATATTAAACCATCAAGGGTACACACTCTCCACACTTATACTGTTCACCTGGTAATATGTCCTGTGTATATTAAACCATCAGGGGAAAGCACTCTCCTCACTTATACTGTTCACCTGGTAACATGTCCCGTGTATATTAAACCATCAGGGGAACACACTCTCTTCAGTTATACTGTTCACCTGGTAACATGTCCCATGTATATTAAACCATCAGGGGAACACACTCTCCTCACTTATACTGTTCAGCTGGAAACATGTCCCGTGCATATTAAACCATCAGGGGAACACATTCTGCTCACTTATACTGTTCACCTGGTGACATGTCCCGTTTGTATTAAACAATCAGGGGAACACACTCTCCTCACTTATACTGTTCACCTGTTGACATGTCCCGGGTATATAAAACAATCAGGGGAACTCACTCTCCTCACTTATACTGTTCACCTGGTAACATGTCCCGTGTATATTAAACCATCATGGGAACACACTCTCCTCACTTATACTGTTCACCTGGTAACATGTCTCGTGTATATTAAACCATCAAGGGAAAACACTCTCCTCACTTATACTGTTCACCTGGTAACATGTCCTGTGTATATTAAACCATCAGGGGAAAGCACTCTCCTCACTTATACTGTTCACCTGGTAACATGTCCCGTGTATATTAAACCATCATGGGAACACACTCTCCTCACTTATACTGTTCACCTGGTAACATGTCTCGTGTATATTAAACCATCAGGGGAACACACTCTCCTCACTTATACTGTTCACCTGGTGACATGTCGCGTGTGTATTAAACAATCAGGGGAACAAACTCTCCTCACTTATACATTCACCTGGTAACATGTCCTGTGTATATTAAACCATCAGGGAAACACACTCTCCTCACTGAGACTGTTCATCTGGTAACATGTCCCATGTGTATTAAACCATCAGGGAAACACACTCTCCTCACTTATACAGTTCATTTGGTGACAGGTCCCGGCTGTACTAAACAATCAGGGGAACACACTCTCCGCACTTCTACTGTTCACCTGGTGACATGTCCCGTGGATATTATCCATCAGGGGAACACACTCTCCTCACTTAAAATTTTCACCTGTTGACATGTCCCGTGTATATTAAACCATCAGGGGAACACACTCTCCTCACTTACACTGTTCTCCTGGCAACATGTCCCGTGTATATTAAACAATCAGGGGAACACATTCTCCTCACATATACAGTTCACCTGGTGACATGTCCCGTGTATATTAAACCATCAGGGGAACACACTCTCCTCACTTATACTGTTCACCTGGTAACATGTCCCGTGTATATTAAACCATCAGGGGAACACACTCTCCTCACTTATACTGTTCACCTGGTAACATGTCCTGTGTGCATTAAACCATCAGGGGGACACACTCTCCTCAATTATACTGTTCACCTGGTGACATGTCCCATGTGTATTAAACCATCAGGGGAACACACTCTCCTCACTTATACTGTTCACCTGGTAACATGTCCCGTGTATATTAAACCATCAGGGGAACACATTCTCCTCACTTATACTGTTCACCTGGTAACATGTCCCGTGTATATTAAACCATCAGGGGAACACATTCTCCTCACTTATACTGTTCACCTGGTAACATGTCCTGTGTGTATTAAACAATCAGGGGAATACACTCTCCTCACTTATACTGTTCACCTGGTAACTTGTCCCGTGTCTATTAAACTATCAGGGGAACACATTCTCCTCACTTATACTGTTCATCTGGTAACATGTCCCGTGTATATTAAACAATCAGGGGAACACACTCTCCTCTCTTATACTGTTCACCTGGTAACGTGTCCCGTGTATATTAAAGCATCAGGGGAAAGCACTCTCCTCACTTATACTGTTCACCTGGTAACATGTCCTGTGTGTATTGAACAATCAGGGGATTACACTCTCCTCACTTATACTGTTCACCTGGTAACATGTCCCGTGTATATTAAACAATCAGGGGAACACACTCTCCTCTCTTATACTGTTCACCTGGTAACATGTCCCGTGTATATTAAACCATCAGGGGAACACACTTTCCTCACATATACTGTTCACCTGGTAACATGTCCCGTGTATATTAAACAATCAGGGGAACACACTCTCCTCACTTATACTGTTCACCTGGTAACATGTCCTGTGTATATTAAAGCATCTGGGGAACACACTCTCCTCACTTATACTGTTCACCTGGTAACATGTCCCGTGTATATGAAACCATCAGTGGAACACACTCTCCTCACTTATACTGTTCACCTGGTAACATGTCCCGTGTATATTAAACCATCAGTGGAACACACTCTCCTCACTTATACTGTTCACCTGGTGAAATGTCCCGTGTGTATTAAACCTTCAGGGGAACATACTCTCCTCACTCGAATCTGTTCATCTGGTAACCTGTCCCTTGTATATTAAACCATCAGGGGAACACACTCTCCTCACTTATACTGTTCATCTGGTAACATGTCCCGTGTGTATTAAACAATCAGGGGAACGCACTCTCCTCACTTATACAGTTCACCTGGTAACATGTCCCGTGTATATTAAACCATCAAGGGAACACACTCTCCTCACTTATACTGTTCACCTGGTAACATGTCCCTTGCATATTAAACCATCAGGGGAACACACTCTCCTCACTTATACTTTTCACTTTGTTACATGACCCGTGAGTATTAAACAATCAGGGGAACGCACTCTCCTCACTTATACTGTTCACCTGGTAACATGTCCCGTGTATATTAAACAATCAGGGGAACGCACTCTCCTCACTTATACTGTTCACCTGGTAACATGTCCCGTGTATATTAAACCATCAAGGGAACACACTCTCCTCACTTATACTGTTCACCTGGTAACATGTCCCTTGCATATTAAACCATCAGGGGAACACACTCTCCTCACTTATACTGTTCATCTGGTAACATGTCCCGTGCATATTAAACCATCAGGGGAACACACTCTCCTCACTTATACTGTTCATCTGGTAACATGTCCCGTGCATATTAAACCATCAGGGGAACACATTCCGCTCACTTATACTGTTCACCTGTTGACATGTCCCGTGCATATTAAACCATCAGGGGAACTCACTCTCCTCACTTACACTGTTCACCTGGTATCATGTCCCGTCAGTATTAAACCATCAGGGGAACACATTCTCCTCACTTATACTTTTCACCTGGTAACATGTCCCGTCAGTATTAAACCATCAGGGGAACACATTCTCCTCACTTATACTTTTCACCTGGTAACATGTCCCGTCAGTATTAAACCATCAGGGGAACACACTCTCCTCACTGAGAGTGTTCATCTGGTAACATGACCCGTGTTTATTAAATCATCAGGGGAACAGACTCTCCTCACTTATGCAGTTCATTTGGTGACATGTCCCGTGTGTAGTAAACAATCAGGGGAACACACTCTCCTCACTTATACTGTTCACCTGGTGACATGTCCCGTGTATATTAAAGCTTCAGGGGAACACACTCTCCTCACTTAAACCTTTCACCTGGTGACATGTCCCGTGTATATTAAACCATCAGGGGAACACACTCTCCTCACTTATACTGTTCACCTGGCATCATGTCCCATGTATATTAAAACATCAGGGGAGCACACTCTCCTCACTTATACTGTTCAGCTGGCATCATGTCCCGTGTGTATTAAACAAACTGGGGAACACACTCTCCTCACTTACACTGTTCACCTGGTAACATGTCCCGTGTATATTAAACCATCAGGGGAACACACTGTCCTCACTTATACTGTTCACCTGGTAACATGTCCCGTGTATATTAAACCATCAAGGGTACACACTCTCCACACTTATACTGTTCACCTGGTAATATGTCCTGTGTATATTAAACCATCAGGGGAAAGCACTCTCCTCACTTATACTGTTCACCTGGTAACATGTCCCGTGTATATTAAACCATCAGGGGAACACACTCTCTTCAGTTATACTGTTCACCTGGTAACATGTCCCATGTATATTAAACCATCAGGGGAACACACTCTCCTCACTTATACTGTTCAGCTGGAAACATGTCCCGTGCATATTAAACCATCAGGGGAACACATTCTGCTCACTTATACTGTTCACCTGGTGACATGTCCCGTTTGTATTAAACAATCAGGGGAACACACTCTCCTCACTTTTACTGTTCACCTGTTGACATGTCCCGGGTATATAAAACAATCAGGGGAACTCACTCTCCTCACTTATACTGTTCACCTGGTAACATGTCCCGTGTATATTAAACCATCATGGGAACACACTCTCCTCACTTATACTGTTCACCTGGTAACATGTCTCGTGTATATTAAACCATCAAGGGAAAACACTCTCCTCACTTATACTGTTCACCTGGTAACATGTCCTGTGTATATTAAACCATCAGGGGAAAGCACTCTCCTCACTTATACTGTTCACCTGGTAACATGTCCCGTGTATATTAAACCATCATGGGAACACACTCTCCTCACTTATACTGTTCACCTGGTAACATGTCTCGTGTATATTAAACCATCAGGGGAACACACTCTCCTCACTTATACTGTTCACCTGGTGACATGTCGCGTGTGTATTAAACAATCAGGGGAACAAACTCTCCTCACTTATACATTCACCTGGTAACATGTCCTGTGTATATTAAACCATCAGGGAAACACACTCTCCTCACTGAGACTGTTCATCTGGTAACATGTCCCATGTGTATTAAACCATCAGGGAAACACACTCTCCTCACTTATACAGTTCATTTGGTGACAGGTCCCGGCTGTACTAAACAATCAGGGGAACACACTCTCCGCACTTCTACTGTTCACCTGGTGACATGTCCCGTGGATATTATCCATCAGGGGAACACACTCTCCTCACTTAAACTTTTCACCTGTTGACATGTCCCGTGTATATTAAACCATCAGGGGAACACACTCTCCTCACTTACACTGTTCTCCTGGCAACATGTCCCGTGTATATTAAACAATCAGGGGAACACATTCTCCTCACATATACAGTTCACCTGGTGACATGTCCCGTGTATATTAAACCATCAGGGGAACACACTCTCCTCACTTATACTGTTCACCTGGTAACATGTCCCGTGTATATTAAACCATCAGGGGAACACACTCTCCTCACTTATACTGTTCACCTGGTAACATGTCCTGTGTGCATTAAACCATCAGGGGGACACACTCTCCTCAATTATACTGTTCACCTGGTGACATGTCCCATGTGTATTAAACCATCAGGGGAACACACTCTCCTCACTTATACTGTTCACCTGGTAACATGTCCCGTGTATATTAAACCATCAGGGGAACACATTCTCCTCACTTATACTGTTCACCTGGTAACATGTCCCGTGTATATTAAACCATCAGGGGAACACATTCTCCTCACTTATACTGTTCACCTGGTAACATGTCCTGTGTGTATTAAACAATCAGGGGAATACACTCTCCTCACTTATACTGTTCACCTGGTAACTTGTCCCGTGTCTATTAAACTATCAGGGGAACACATTCTCCTCACTTATACTGTTCATCTGGTAACATGTCCCGTGTATATTAAACAATCAGGGGAACACACTCTCCTCTCTTATACTGTTCACCTGGTAACGTGTCCCGTGTATATTAAACCATCAGGGGAAAGCACTCTCCTCACTTATACTGTTCACCTGGTAACATGTCCTGTGTGTATTGAACAATCAGGGGATTACACTCTCCTCACTTATACTGTTCACCTGGTAACATGTCCCGTGTATATTAAACAATCAGGGGAACACACTCTCCTCTCTTATACTGTTCACCTGGTAACATGTCCCGTGTATATTAAACCATCAGGGGAACACACTTTCCTCACATATACTGTTCACCTGGTAACATGTCCCGTGTATATTAAACAATCAGGGGAACACACTCTCCTCACTTATACTGTTCACCTGGTAACATGTCCTGTGTATATTAAAGCATCTGGGGAACACACTCTCCTCACTTATACTGTTCACCTGGTAACATGTCCCGTGTATATGAAACCATCAGTGGAACACACTCTCCTCACTTATACTGTTCACCTGGTAACATGTCCCGTGTATATTAAACCATCAGTGGAACACACTCTCCTCACTTATACTGTTCACCTGGTGAAATGTCCCGTGTGTATTAAACCTTCAGGGGAACATATTCTCCTCACTCGAATCTGTTCATCTGGTAACCTGTCCCTTGTATATTAAACCATCAGGGGAACACACTCTCCTCACTTATACTGTTCATCTGGTAACATGTCCCGTGTGTATTAAACAATCAGGGGAACGCACTCTCCTCACTTATACAGTTCACCTGGTAACATGTCCCGTGTATATTAAACCATCAAGGGAACACACTCTCCTCACTTATACTGTTCACCTGGTAACATGTCCCTTGCATATTAAACCATCAGGGGAACACACTCTCCTCACTTATACTTTTCACTTTGTTACATGACCCGTGAGTATTAAACAATCAGGGGAACGCACTCTCCTCACTTATACTGTTCACCTGGTAACATGTCCCGTGTATATTAAACAATCAGGGGAACGCACTCTCCTCACTTATACTGTTCACCTGGTAACATGTCCCGTGTATATTAAACCATCAAGGGAACACACTCTCCTCACTTATACTGTTCACCTGGTAACATGTCCCTTGCATATTAAACCATCAGGGGAACACACTCTCCTCACTTATACTGTTCATCTGGTAACATGTCCCGTGCATATTAAACCATCAGGGGAACACACTCTCCTCACTTATACTGTTCATCTGGTAACATGTCCCGTGCATATTAAACCATCAGGGGAACACATTCCGCTCACTTATACTGTTCACCTGTTGACATGTCCCGTGCATATTAAACCATCAGGGGAACTCACTCTCCTCACTTACACTGTTCACCTGGTATCATGTCCTGTTTATATTGAACCATCAGGGGAACACACTCTCCTCACTTATACTGTTCACCTGGTAACATGTCCCGTCAGTATTAAACCATCAGGGGAACACATTCTCCTCACTTATACTTTTCACCTGGTAACATGTCCCGTCAGTATTAAACCATCAGGGGAACACACTCTCCTCACTGAGAGTGTTCATCTGGTAACATGACCCGTGTTTATTAAATCATCAGGGGAACAGACTCTCCTCACTTATGCAGTTCATTTGGTGACATGTCCCGTGTGTAGTAAACAATCAGGGGAACACACTCTCCTCACTTATACTGTTCACCTGGTGACATGTCCCGTGTATATTAAAGCTTCAGGGGAACACACTCTCCTCACTTAAACCTTTCACCTGGTGACATGTCCCGTGTATATTAAACCATCAGGGGAACACACTCTCCTCACTTATACTGTTCACCTGGCATCATGTCCCATGTATATTAAAACATCAGGGGAGCACACTCTCCTCACTTATACTGTTCAGCTGGCATCATGTCCCGTGTGTATTAAACAAACTGGGGAACACACTCTCCTCACTTACACTGTTCACCTGGTAACATGTCCCATGTATATTAAAACATCAGGGGAACACACTCTCCTCACTTATACTGCTCACCTGGTAACATGTCCCCTCAGTATTAAACAATCAGTGGAACACACTCTCCTCAATTATACTGTTCACCTGGTAACATGTCCTGTGTGCATTAAACCATCAGGGGAACACACTCTCCTCACTTATACAGTTCAGTTGGTGACATGTCCCGTGTGTATTAAACAATCAGGGGTACACACTGTCCTCACTTGTACTGTTCATCTGGTAACATGTCCCGTCAGTATTAAACCATCAGGGGAACACAAGCTCCCCACTTATACTGTTCATCTGGTAACATGTCCCGTGCATATTAAACCATCAGGGGAACACTCTCTCCTCACTTATACTGTTCATCTGGTAACATGTCCCGTGTGTATTAAACAATCAGGGGAACACACTCTCCTCACTTATACTGTTCACCTGTTGACATGTCACGGGTATATTAAACAATCAGGGGAACTCACTCTCCTCACTTATACTGTTCACCTTGTGAAATGTCCCGTGCGTATTAAACAATCAGGGGAACACACTCTCCTCACTTATACTGTTCACCTGGTAACATGTCCCGTCAGTATTAAACCATGAGGGGAACACAAGCTCCTCACTTATACTGTTCACCTGGTGACATGTCCCGGGTATATTAAACCATCAGGGGAACACACTCTCCTCACTTATACTGTTCATCTGGTAACATGTCCCGTGTATATTAAACCATCAGGCGAACACACTCTCCTCACTTATTCTGTTCACCTGGTGAAATGTCCCGTGCATATTAAACAATCAGGGGAACACACTCTCCTCACTTATACTGTTCAACTGGTAACATGTCCCGTGTATATTAAACCATCAGGCGAACACACTCTCCTCACTTATTCTGTTCACCTGGTGAAATGTCCCGTGCGTATTAAACAATCAGGGGAACGCACTCTCCTCACTTATACTGTTCATCTGGTAACATGTCCCGTCAGTATTAAACCATCAGGGGAACACACTCTCCTCACTTATACTGTTCACCTGGTAACATGTCCTGTATGTATTAAACAATCAGGGGAACACAGTCTCCTCACTTATACTGTTCACCTGGTGACATGTCGCGTGTGTATTAAACAATCATGGGAACAATCTCTCCTCACTTATACATTCACCTGGTAACATGTCCTGTGTACATTAAACCACCAGGGGAACACACTCTCCTCACTGAGACTGTTCATCTGGTAACATGTCCCATGTGTATTAAACCATCAGGGAAACACACTCTCCTCAATTATACAGTTCATTTGGTGACATGTCCCGTGTGTATTAAACAATCAGGAAACACACTCTCCGCACTTATACTGTTCACCTGGTGACATGTCCAGTGTATATTAAACCATCAGGGGAACACACTCTCCTCACTTAAACTTTTCACCTGTTGACATGTCCCGTGTATATTAAACCATCAGGGGAACACACTCTCCTCACTTATACTGTTCACCTGGCAACATGTCCCGTGTATATTAAACAATCAGGGGAACACATTCTCCTCACTTATATAGTTCACTTGGTGACAAGTCCCGTGTATATTAAACAATCAGGGGAACACACTCTCCTCACTTATACTGTTCACCTGGAAACATGTCCCGTTTATATTAAACCATCAGGGGAACACACTCTCCTCACTTATACTGTTCACCTGGTAACATGTCCCGTGTATATTAAACCATCAGGGGAACACACTCTCCTCACTTATACTGTTCACCTGGTAACATGTCCTGTGTGCATTAAACCATCTGGGGAACACACTCTCCTCACTTATACAGTTCATTTGGTGACATGTCTCGTGTGTATTTAACAATCAGGGGAACACACACTCCTCACTTATCCTGTTCACCTGGCAACATGTCCCGTGTATATTAAACAATCAGGGGAACACACTCTCCTCACTTATACTGTTCACCTGGTAACATGTCCTGTGTGCATTAAACCATCTGGGGAACACACTCTCCTCACTTATACAGTTCATTTGGTGACATGTCTCGTGTGTATTTAACAATCAGGGGAACACACACTCCTCACTTATCCTGTTCACCTGGCAACATGTCCTGTGTATATTAAACAATCAGGGGAACACATTCTCCTCACTTATACTGTTCACCTGGTCACATGTCCTGTGTATATTAAACCATCAGGGCAACACACTCTCCTCACTTATACTGTTCACCTGGTAACATGTCCCGTATATATTAAACCATCAGGGGAACACACTCTCCTCACTTCTACTCTTCACCTGGTAACATGTCCTGTGTATATTAAACCATCAGGGCAACACACTCTCCTCACTTATACTGTTCACCTGGTAACATGTCCCATGTATATTAAACCATCAGGGGAACACACTCTCCTCACTTATACTGTTCACCTGGTAACATGTCCCGTGTGTATTAAACCACCAGGGCAACACACTCTCCTCACTTATACTGTTCACCTGGCAACATGTCCCGTGTATATTAAACCATCAGGGGAACACACTCTCCTCACTTATACTGTTCACCTGGCAACATGTCCCGTGTATATTAAACAATCAGGGGAACACATTCTCCTCACTTATATAGTTCACTTGGTGACATGTCCCGTGCGTATTAAACAATCAGGGGAACACACTCTCCTCACTTATACTGTTCACCTGGAAACATGTCTCGTGTATATGAAACCATCAGGGGAACACACTCTCCTCACTTATACTGTTCACCTGGTAACATGTCCTGTGTGCATTAAACCATCAGGGGAACACACTCTCCTCACTTATACAATTCATTTGGTGACATGTCTCGTGTGTATTTAACAATCAGGGGAACACACTCTCCTCCCTTATACTGTTCACCTGGTAACATGTCCCATGCATATTAAACCATCAGGGGAACACACTCTCCTCACTTATACTGTTCACGTGGTAACATGTCCCATGTGTATTAAACCATCAGGGAAACACACTCTCCTCAATTATACAGTTCATTTGGTGACATGTCCCGTGTGTATTAAACAATCAGGGGAACACACTCTCCGCACTTATACTGTTCACCTGGTGACATGTCCAGTGTATATTAAACCATCAGGGGAACACACTCTCCTCACTTAAACTTTTCACCTGTTGACATGTCCCGTGTATATTAAACCATCAGGGGAACACACTCTCCTCACTTACACTGATCACCTGGTAACATGTCCCATGTATATTAAACCATCAGGGGAACACACTCTCCTCACTTATACTGTTCACCTGGCAACATGTCCCGTGTATATTAAACAATCAGGGGAACACATTCTCCTCACTTATATAGTTCACTTGGTGACAAGTCCCGTGTATATTAAACAATCAGGGGAACACACTCTCCTCACTTATACTGTTCACCTGGAAACATGTCCCGTTTATATTAAACCATCAGGGGAACACACTCTCCTCACTTATACTGTTCACCTGGTAACATGTCCCGTGTATATTAAACCATCAGGGGAACACACTCTCCTCACTTATACTGTTCACCTGGTAACATGTCCTGTGTGCATTAAACCATCTGGGGAACACACTCTCCTCACTTATACAGTTCATTTGGTGACATGTCTCGTGTGTATTTAACAATCAGGGGAACACACACTCCTCACTTATCCTGTTCACCTGGCAACATGTCCCGTGTATATTAAACAATCAGGGGAACACACTCTCCTCACTTATACAGTTCACTTGGTGACATGTCCTGTGCGTATTAAACAATCAGGGGAACACATTCTCCTCACTTATACTGTTCACGTGGTAACATGTCCCGTGTACATTAAACCATCAGGGGAACACATGCTCCTCAGTTATACTGTTCACCTGGTAACATGTCCTGTGTGTATTAAACCATCAGGGGAACACACTCTCCTCACTTAATCATTTCACCTGTTGACATGTCCCGTGTATATTAAACCGTCAGGGGAACACACTTTCCTCACTTACACTGATCACCTGGTGACATGTCCCGTCAGTATTAAACAATCAGGGGAACACACTCTCCTCACTTATACTGTTCACCTGGTAACATGTCCCGTGTATATTAAACAATCAGGGGAACACATTCTCCTCACTTATATAGTTCACTTGGTGACAAGTCCCGTGCGTATTAAACAATCAGGGGAACACACTCTCCTCACTTACACTGATCACCTGGAAACATGTCCCGTGTATATTAAACCATCAGGGGAACACACTCTCCTCACTTATACTGTTGACCTGGTAACATGTCCTGTGTGCATTAAACCATCAGGGGAACACACTCTCCTCACTTATACAGATCATTTGGTGACATGTCTCGTGTGTATTAAACAATCAGGGGAACACACTCTCCTCACTTATACTGTTCACCTGGTAACATGTCCTGTGTGTATTAAAAAATCAGGGGAATACACTCTCCTCACTTATACTATTCACCTTGTAACATGTCCCGTGTGTATTAAACTATCAGGGGAACACACTCTCCTCTCTTGTACTGTTCTCCTGGTAACATGTCCTGTGTATATTAAACCATCAGGGGAACACACTCTCCTCACTTATACTGTTCACCTGGTAACATGTCCCGTGTGTATTAAACCATCAGTGGACCACACTCTCCTCACTTATACTGTTCACCTGGTGACATGTCCCCTCTGTATTAAACCATCAGTGGAACACACTCTCCTCACTACAATCTGTTCATCTGGTAACATGTCCCGTGTATATTAAACCATCAGGGGAACACACTCTCCTCACTTATACTTTTCACCTGGTGACATGTCCCCTCTGTATTAAACCATCAGTGGAACACACTCTCCTCACTACAATCTGTTCATCTGGTAACATGCCCCGTGTATATTAAACCATTAGGGGAACACACTCTCCTCAGTTATACTGTTCTCCTGGCAACATGTCCCATGTGCATTAAACCATCAGGGGAACACACTCTCCTCACTTATACTGTTCACCTGGTCACATGTCCTGTGTATATTAAACCATCAGGGGAACACACTCTCCTCACTTATACTGTTCACCTGGTCACATGTCCTGTGTGTATTAAACAATCAGGGGAACACACTCTCCTCACTTATACTGTTCACCTGGTAACATGTCCCGTGAGTATTAAACCATCAGGGGAAAACACTCTCCTCACTTATACTGTTCAAATGGTCACATGTCCAGTGTGCATTAAACCATCAGGGGAACACACTCTCCTCACTTATACTGTTCACCTGGTAACATGTCCCATGTGTATCAAACCATCAGTGGAACACACTCTCCTCACTAATACTGTTCACCTGGTAACATGTCCCGTGCGTATTAAACAATCAGGGGAACACACTCTCCTCACTTATACTGTTCACCTGGTAACATGTCCCGTGCATATTAAACCATCAGGGGAACACACTCTCCTCACTTATACTGTTCACCTGGTAACATGTCCTGTGTATATTAAACCATCAGGGGAACACACTCTCCTCATTTATACTGTTCACCTGGTAACATGTCCCGTGTGTATTAAACAATCAAGGGAACACACTCTCCTCACTTATACTGTTCACCTGGTAACATGTCCCGTGCATATTAAACCATCAGGGGAACACACACTCCTCACTTATACTGTTCACCTGGCAACATGTCCCGTGTATATTAAACAATCAGGGGAACACATTCTCCTCACTTATATAGTTCAGTTGGTGACAAGTCCCGTGCGTATTAAACAATCAGGGGAACACACTCTCCTCACTTATACTGTTCACCTGGAAACATGTCCCGTGTATATGAAACCATCAGGGGAACACACTCTCCTCACTTATACTGTTCACCTGGTAACATGTCCTGTGTGCATTAAACCATCAGGGGAACACACTCTCCTCACTTATACAGTTCATTTGGTGACATGTCTCGTGTGTATTTTACAATCAGGGGAACACACTCTCCTCCCTTATACTGTTCACCTGGTAACATGTCCCATGCATATTAAACCATCAGGGGAACACACTCTCCTCACTTATACTGTTCACGTGGTAACATGTCCCGTGTATATTAAACCATCAGGGGAACACATGCTCCTCAGTTATACTGTTCACCTGGTAACATGTCCTGTGTGTATTAAACAATCAGGGGAATACACTCTCCTCACTTATACTGTTCACCTTGTAACATGTCCCGTGTGTATTAAACCATCAGGGGAACACACTCTCCTCACTTAATCATTTCACCTGTTGACATGTCCCGTGTATATTAAACCGTCAGGGGAACACACTTTCCTCACTTACACTGATCACCTGGTGACATGTCCCGTCAGTATTAAACAATCAGGGGAACACACTCTCCTCACTTATACTGTTCACCTGGTAACATGTCCCGTGTATATTAAACAATCAGGGGAACACATTCTCCTCACTTATATAGTTCACTTGGTGACAAGTCCCGTGCGTATTAAACAATCAGGGGAACACACTCTCCTCACTTACACTGATCACCTGGAAACATGTCCCGTGTATATTAAACCATCAGGGGAACACACTCTCCTCACTTATACTGTTGACCTGGTAACATGTCCTGTGTGCATTAAACCATCAGGGGAACACACTCTCCTCACTTATACAGTTCATTTGGTGACATGTCTCGTGTGTATTAAACAATCAGGGGAACACACTCTCCTCACTTATACTGTTCACCTGGTAACATGTCCTGTGTGTATTAAAAAATCAGGGGAATACACTCTCCTCACTTATACTATTCACCTTGTAACATGTCCCGTGTGTATTAAACTATCAGGGGAACACACTCTCCTCTCTTGTACTGTTCTCCTGGTAACATGTCCTGTGTATATTAAACCATCAGGGGAACACACTCTCCTCACTTATACTGTTCACCTGGTAACATGTCCCGTGTGTATTAAACCAGCAGTGGACCACACTCTCCTCATTATAATCTGTTCATCTGGTAACATGTCCCGTGTATATTAAACCATCAGGGGAACACACTCTCCTCACTTATACTTTTCACCTGGTGACATGTCCCCTCTGTATTAAACCATCAGGGGAACACACTCTCCTCACTTATACTGTTCACCTGGTCACATGTCCTGTGTATATTAAACCATCAGGGGAACACACTCTCCTCACTTATACTGTTCACCTGGTCACATGTCCTGTGTGTATTAAACAATCAAGGGAACACACTCTCCTCACTTATACTGTTCACCTGGTAACATGTCCCGTGAGTATTAAACCATCAGGGGAACACACTCTCCTCACTTATACTGTTCAAATGGTCACATGTCCTGTGTGCATTAAACCATCAGGGGAACACACTCTCCTCACTCATACTGTTCACCTGGTAACATGTCCCATGTGTATCAAACCATCAGTGGAACACACTCTCCTCACTAATACTGTTCACCTGGTAACATGTCCCGTGCGTATTAAACAATCAGGGGAACACACTCTCCTCACTTATACTGTTCACCTGGTAACATGTCCCGTGCATATTAAACCATCAGGGGAACACACTCTCCTCACTTATAATGTTCACCTAGTAACATGTCCTGTGTATATTAAACCATCAGGGGAACACACTCTCCTCACTTATACTGTTCACCTGGTAACATGTCCTGTGTGTATTAAACAATCAGGGGAACACACTCTCCTCACTTATACTGTTCACCTGGTAACATGTCCCGTGTATATTAAACCATCAGGGGAACACACTCTCCTCACTTATACTGTTCACCTGGTAACATGTCCTGTGTATATTAAACCATCAGGGGAACACAGTGTCCTCACTTATACTGTTCACCTGGTAACATGTCCCGTGCATATTAAACAATCAGGGGAACACACTCTCCTCACTTATACTGTTCACCTGGTAACATGTCCCGTGCATATTAAACCATCAGTGGAACACACTCTCCTCACTAATACTGTTCACCTGGAAACATGTCCCGTGCGTATTAAACCATCAGGGGAACACAATCTCCTCACTTATATTGTTCACCTGGTAACATGTCCCGTGCATATTAAACCATCAGGGGAACACAATCTCCTCAATTATACTGTTCACCTGGTAACATGTCCTGTGTATATTAAACCATCAGGAGAACACACTCTCCTCACTTATACTGTTCACCTGGTAACATGTCCCGTGCATATTAAACAATCAGGGGAACACACTCTCCTCACTTATACTGTTCACCTGGTAACATGTCCTGTGTATATTAAACCATCAGGGGAACACACTCTCCTCACTTATACTGTTCAACTGGTAACATGTCCCGTGCGTATTAAACAATCAGGGGAACACACTCTCCTCACTTATACTGTTCACCTGGTAACATGTCCTGTGTATATTAAACCATCAGGGGAACACACTCTCCTCACTTATACTGTTCACCTGGTAACATGTCCCGTGCATATTAAACCATCAGGGGAACACACTCTCCTCACTTATATTGTTCACCTGGTAACATGTCCCGTGTATATTAAACAATCAGGAGAACACACTCTCCTCACTTATACTGTTCACCTGGTAACATGTCCTGTGTATATTAAACCATCAGGGGAGCACACTCTCCTCACTTATACTGTTCACCTGGTAACATGTCCCGTGTGTATTAAACCATCAGGGGAACACACTCTCCTCACTTATACTGTTCACCTGGTGACATGTCCCCTGTGTATTAAACCATCAGGGGAACACAGTCTCCTCACTTATACTGTTCACCTGGTGACATGTCCCCTGTGTATTAAAACATCAGGGGAACACACTCTCCTCATTATACAGTTCACTTGGTGACATGTCCCGTGCGTATTAAACCATCAGTGGAACACACTCTCCTCACTTACACTGTTCACCTGGTGACATGTCCCCTGAGTATTAAACCATCAGGGGAACACAATCTCCTCACTTATACTTTTCACCTGGTGACATGTCCCCTGTGTATTAAAACATCATGGGAACACACTCTCCTCACTTATACTGTTCACCTGGTGACATGTCCCGTGTGTATGAAAACATCAGGGGAACACACTCTCCTCACTTATACTGTTCACCTGGCAACTTGTCCCGGATGTATTCATCAATCAGGGGAACACATTCTCCTCACTATACTGTTCACCTGGTAACATGTCCCGTGTATATTAAACCATCAGGGGAAGACAATCTCCTCACTTATACTGTTCACCTGGTAACATGTCCCATGTATATTAAACCATCAGGGGAACACACTCTCCTCACTTATTCTGTTCACCTGGTAACATGTCCCGTGTGTATTAAACAATCAGGGGAACACACTCTCCTCACTTATACTGTTCACCTGGTAACATGTCCGGTGTATATTAAACCTTCAGGGGAACACACTCTCCTCACTTATACTGTTCACCTGGTAACATGTCCCGTGTATATTAAACCATCAGGGGAACACACTCTCCTCACTTATACTGTTCACCTGGTAACATGTCCCGTGTGTATTAAACCATCAGGGGAATACATTCTCCTCACTTATACTGTTCACCTGGTAACATGTCCCTTGTGTATTAAACCATCAGGGGAACACACTCTCCTCACTTATACTGTTAACCTGCTAATATGTCCCGTGTATATTAAACAATCAGGGGAATACATTCTCCTCACTTATACTGTTCACCTGCTAACATGTCCCGTGAAAATTAAACCATCAGGGGAATACATTCTCCTCACTTATACTGTTCACCTGCTAACATGTCCTGTGTATATTAAACCATCAGGGGAACACACTCTCCTCACTTATACTGTTCACCTGCTAACATGTCCCATGTATATTAAACCATCAGGGGAACACACTCTCTTCACTTATACTGTTCATCTGGCAACATGTCCAGTGTGCATTAAACAATCAGGGGAACACACTCTCCTCAGTTATAATGTTCACCTGGGAACATGTCCTGTGTATATTAAACAATCAGGGGAACACACTCTCCTCACTTATACTGTTCACCTGGTAACATGTCCCGTGTATATTAAACCATCTGGGGAACACACTTTCCTCACTTATACTCGTCACCTGGTAACATGTCCCACGTATATTAAACAATCAGGGGATCACACTCTCCTCACTTATACTGATCACCTGGTAACATGTCCCGTGTATATTAAACCATCTGGGGAACACACTCTCCTCACTTATACTGTTCACCTGGTAACATGTCCCGTTTATATTTAACAATCAGGGGAACACACTCTCTTCACTTATACTGTTCACCTGGTAACATGTCCCTTGTATATTAAACCATCAGGGGAACACACTCTCCTCACTTACACTGTTCACCTGGAAACATGTCCAGTGTATATTAAACCATCAGGGGAACACACTCTCCTCACTTATACTGTTCACCTGGTAACATGTCCCCTGCCTGTTAAACCATCATGGGAACACACTCTCCTCACTTATACTGATCACCTGGTAACATGTCCCGGGTGTATTAAACCATCAGGGGAACACATTCTCCTCACTTATACTGTTGACCTGGTAACATGTCCCGGGTGTATTAAACAATCAGGGGAACACACTCTCCTCACTTATACTGTTCACCTGGTAACATGTCCCATGTATATTAAACCATGAGGGGAACACATTCTCCTCACCTATACTGTTCACCTGGTAACATGTCCCATGTATGTTAAACCATGAGGGGAACACACTCTCCTCACTTATACTGTTCACCTGGTGCAATGTCCCGTGTATATTAAACCATCAGGGGAACACAATCTGCTCACTTATACTGTTCATGTGGTAACATGTCCCATGTGTATTAAACCATCAGGGGAACAGACTCTCCTCACTTATACTGTTCACCTGGTAACATGTCCCGGGTGTATTAAACAATCAGGGGAACACACTCTCCTCACTTATGCTCGTCACCTGGTAACATGTCCCGTGTGTATTAAACAATCAGGGGAAAACACTCTCCTCGCTTATCCTGTTCAACTGGTAACATGTCCCATGTATATTAAACCATCAGGGGA
Organism: Heterodontus francisci; assembly: GCF_036365525.1. Lineage (NCBI taxonomy): Eukaryota > Metazoa > Chordata > Chondrichthyes > Heterodontiformes > Heterodontidae > Heterodontus > Heterodontus francisci. Next base: position 646,671 of record NW_027140443.1, on the reverse strand, counting down.
ACACACTCGCTTCACATATACTGTTCCCCTGGTAACATGTCCCGTGTGTATTAAAAATTCAGGGGAACACACTCTCCTCACTTATACTGTTCACGTTGTAACATGTCCCGTGTATATTAAACCATCAGGGCAACACACTCTCCTCACTTATACTGTTCACCTGGTAACATGTCCCGTGTGTATTAAACAATCAGGGGAACACACTCTCCTCACTTATACTGTTCACGTTGTAACATGTCCCGTGTATATTAAACAATCAGGGCAACACACTCTCCTCGCTTATCCTGTTCAACTGGTAACATGTCCCATGTATATTAAACCATCAGGGGAACACACTCGCTTCACATATACTGTTCACCTGGGAACATGTCCCGTGTATATTAAACCATCTGGGGAACACACTCTCCTCACTTATACTGTTCAGCTGGTAACATGTCCCGTTTATATTTAACAATCAGGGGAACACACTCTCCTCACTTATACTGTTCAGCTGGTAACATGACCCGTGTATATTATACCATCAGGGGAACACACTCACCTCACTTATACTGTTCACCTGGTAACATGTCGCTTGTATATTAAACCATCAGGGGAAAGCCCTCTCCTCACTTATACTGTTCACCTGGTAACATGTCCTTTGTGTATTAAACAATCAGGGGAACACACTCTCCTCACTTTCCTGTTCACCTGGTATCATGTCCTGTGTATATTAAACCATCAGGGGAACACACTCTCCTCACTTATACTGATCACCTGGTGACATGTCCCGTCAGTATTAAACCATCAGGGGAACACACTCTCCTCACTTACACTGTTCACCTGGTCACATGTCCCGTCAGTATTAAACCATCAGGGGAAGACACTCTCCTCCCTTTTCTGTTCACCTGGTAACATGTCCCGTGTGTATTAAACCATCAGGGGAACTCACTGTCCTCACTTATACTGTTCACCTGGTATCATGTCCCGTGTACATTAAACCATCAGGGGAAAGCCCTCTCCTCACTTATACTGTTCACCTGGTAATAAGTCCCGTGTATATTAAACCATTAGAGGAACACACTCTCCTCACTTATACTCGTCACCTGGTAACATGTCCCACGTACATTAAACAATCAGGGGAACACGCTCTCTTCACTTATTCTGTTCACCTGGTAACATGTCCCATTTATATTAAACCATCAGGGGAACACACTCTCCTCACTTATACTGTTGACCTGGTGACATGTCCCGGGTGTATTAAACAATCAGGGGAACACACTCTCCTCACTTATACTGTTCACCTGGTAACATGTCCCATGTATATTAAACCATGAGGGGAACACATTCTCCTCACCTATACTGTTCACCTGGTAAGATGTCGCGTGTATATTAAACCATCAGGGGAACACACTCTCCTCACTTATACTCGTCATTTGGTAACATGTCCCACGTATATTAAACCATCAGGGGAACACACTCGCTTCACATATACTGTTCACCTGGTAACATGTCCCGTGTGTATTAAACAATCAGGGGAACACATTCTCCTCACTTATACTGTTCACATTGTAACATGTCCCGTGTATATTAAACCATCAAGGCAACACACTCTCCTCACTTATACTGTTCACCTGGTAACATGTCCCGTGTATATTAAACCATCTGGGGAACACACTCTCCTCACTTATTCTGTTCACCTGGTAACATGTCCCGTTTATATTGAACAATCAGGGGAACACACTCTCCTCACTTATATTGTTCACCTGGTAACATGTCCAGTGCATATTAAACCATCAGGGGAACACACTCGCTTCACATATACTTTTCACCTGGAACCATGTCCCGTGTATATTAAACCATCTGGGGAACACACTCTCCTCACTTATACTGTTCACCTGGTAACATGTCCCGTTTATATTAAACCATTAGGGGAACACAGTCTCCTCACATATACTCGTCACCTGGTAACATGTGCCACGTACATTAAACAATCAGGGGAACACGCTCTCTTCACTTATTCTGTTCACCTGGTAACATGTCCCATGTATATTAAACCATCAGGGGAACACACTCACCTCACTTATACTGTTCAACTGGTAACATGTCCCCTGCCTGTTAAACCATCATGGGAACACAATCTCCTCACTTCTACTGATCACCTGGTAACATGTCCCGGGTGTATTAAACCATCAGGGCAACACACTCTCCTCACTTATACTGTTCACCTGGTAACATGTCCCGTGTATATTAAACCATCTGGGGAACACACTCTCCTCACTTATACTGTTCATCTGGTAACATGTCCCGTTTATATTTAACAATCAGGGGAACACACTCTCCTCACTTATAATGTTCAGCTGGTAACATGTCCCGTGTATATTAAACCATCAGGGGAACACACTCTCCTCACTTATACTGTTCACCTGGTAACATGTCCCGTGTATATTAAACCATCAGGGGAATACATTCTCCTCACTTATACTGTTTACCAGCTAACATGTCCCGTGTATATTGAACCATCAGGGGAATACAGTATCCTCATTATACTGTTCAGCTGGTAACATGTCCCGTGTATATCAAACCATCAGGGGAACACATTCTCCTCACTTATACTGTTCACCTGGTAACATGTCCCTTGTATATTAAACCATCAGGGGAAAGCCGTCTCCTCACTTATACTGTTCACCTGGTAACATGTCCTTTGTGTATTAAACCATCAGGGGAACACACTCTCCTCACTTTTACTGATCACCTGGTGACATGTCCCGTGTGTATTAAACAATCAGGGGAACACACTCTCCTCACTTACACTGTTCACCTGGTGACATGTCCCGTCAGTATTAAACCATCAGGGGAAGACACTCTCCTCCCTTTTCTGTTCACCTGGTAACATGTCCCGTGTGTATTAAACCATCAGTGGAAGTCACTGTCCTCACTTATACTTTTCAACTGGTATCATGTCCCGTGTATATTAAACCATCAGGGGAAAGCCCTCTCCTCACTTATACTGTTCACCTGGTAATATGTCCCGTGTATATTAAACCATTAGGGGAACACACTCTCCTCACTTATACTCGTCACCTGGTAACATGTCCCACGTATATTAAACAATTAGGGGAACACAGTCTCTTCACATATACTGTTCACCTGGTAACATGTCCCATGTATATTAAACCATCAGGGGAACACAGTCTCTTCACATATACTGTTCACCTGGTAACATGTCCCGTGTGTATTAAACAATCAGGGGAACACATTCTCCTCACTTATCCTGTTTACCAGCTAACATGTCCCGTGTATATTGAACCATCAGGGGAATACAGTATCCTCATTATACTGTTCACCTGGTAACATGTCTCGTGTATATTAAACCATCAGGGGAACACACTCTCCTCACTTATACTGTTCACCTGGTAACATGTCCCGTGTATATTAAACCATCTGGGGAACACACTCTCCTCACTTATACTCTTCACCTGGTAACATGTCTCGTGTATATTAAACCATCAGGGGAACACACTCTCCTGACTTTTACTTTTCACCTGGTGACATGTTCTGTGTATATTAAACCATCAGGGGAACACACTCTCATCACTTATACTGTCCACCTGGTAACATGTCCCGTGTATATTAAACCATCTGGGGAACACACTCTCCTCACTTATACTCTTCACCTGGTAACATGTCCCGTGTATATTAAACCATCAGGGGAAAGCCCTCTCCTCACTTATACTGTTCACCTGTTAATAAGTCCCGTGTATATTAAACCATGAGGGGAACACACTCTCCTCACTTATACTGTTCACCTGGTAACATGTCCCGTGAGTATTAAACAATCAGGGGAACACACTCTCCTCACTTATACTGTTCACCTGGTAACATGTCCCGTGTATATTAAACCATCAGGGGAACACATTCTCCTCACTGATACTGTTCACCTGCTAACATGTCCCGTGTATATTAAACAATGAGGGGAAAACACTCTCCTCACTTATACTCGTCACCTTGTAACATGTCCCACGTATATTAAGCAATCAGGGGAACAGGCTCTCTTCACTTATTCTGTTCACCTGGTAACATGTCCCATGTATATTAAATCATCAGGGGAAAGCCTTCTCCTCACTTATGCTGTTCAGCTGGTAACATGTCCCGTGTATATTATACCATCAGGGGAACACACTCTCTTTACATATACTGTTCACCTGGTAACATGTCCCGTGTATATTAGACCATCAGGGGAACACACTCTCCTCACTTATACTGCTCACCTGGTAACATGTCCCGTGTATATTAAACCATCAGGGGAATACATTCTCCTCACTTATACTGTTCACCTGCTAACATGTCCTGTGTATATTAAACCATCAGGGGAACACACTCTCCTCACTTCTACTGTTCACCTGGTAACATGTCCTGTGTATATTAAACAATCAGGGGAACACACTCTCCTCACTTCTACTGTTCACCTGGTAACATGTCCTGTGTATATTAAACAATCAGGGGAAAACACTCTCCTCACTTATACATTCACCTGGTAACATGTCCGGTGTATATTAAACCATCAGGGGAACACACTCTCCTCACTTATACTGTTCACCTGGTAACATGTCCTGTGTATATTAAACAATCAGGGGAACACACTCTCCTCACTTATACTGTTCACCTGGTAACATGTCCCGTGTATATTAAACAATCAGGGGAAAACACTCTCCTCACTTATACATTCACCTGGTAACATGTCCGGTGTATATTAAACCATCAGGGGAACTCACTCTCCTCACTTATACTGGTCACCTGGTAACATGTCGCGTGTATATTAAACAATCAGGGGAACACACTCTCCTCACTTCTACTGTTCACCTGGTAACTTGTCCTGTGTATATTAAACAATCAGGGGAACACACTCTCCTCACTTCTACTGTTCACCTGGTAACTTGTCCTGTGTATATTAAACAATCAGGGGAAAACACTCTCCTCACTTATACATTCACCTGGTAACATGTCCCATTTATATTAAACCATCAGGGGAACTCACTCTCCTCACTTATACTGGTCACCTGGTAACATGTCGCGTGTATATTAAACAATCAGGGGAACACACTCTCCTCACTTATACTGTTCATCTGGTAACATGTCCCGTGTATATTAAACCATCAGGGGAACAAACTCACCTCACTTATACTGTTCACCTGGTAACATGTCCCGTGTATATTAAACCATCAGTGGAACAAACTCACCTCACTTATACTGTTCACCTGGTAACATGTCCTGTGTATATTAAACAATCAGGGGAACAAACTCTCCTCACTTATACTGTTCACCTGGGGAAATGTCCCGACAGTATTAAATCATCAGGGGAACACAGTCTCCTCACTTATACTGTTCACCTGGTGACATGTCCCGTGTGTATTAAACCATCAGGGGAACAAACTCACCTCACTTATACTGTTCACCTGGTAACATGTCCCGTGTATATTAAACCATCAGGGGAACACACTCTCCTCACTTATACTGTTCACCTGGTGACATGTCCCATGTATATTAAACCATCAGGGGAACACACTCTCCTCACTTATACTGTTCACCTGGCAACATGTCCCGGATGTATTCATCAATCAGGGGAACAGATTCTCCTCACTTATACTGTTCACCTGGTAACATGCCCTGTGTGCATTAAACCATCAGGGGAACACACTCTCCTCACTGATACTGTTCATCTGGTAACATGTCCCGTGTATATTAAACCATCAGGGGAACACACTCTCCTCACTTATACTGTTCACCTGGGAACATGTCCCGTGTATATTAAACAATCAGGGGAACACATTCTCCTCACTTATACTGTTCACCTGGTAACATGTCCCGTGTATATTAAACCATCAGGGGAAGACACTCTCCTCACTTATACTGTTCACCTGGTAACATGTCCCATGTATATTAAACCATCAGGGGAACACACTCTCCTCACTTATTCTGTTCACCTGTTAACATGTCCCGTGTGTATTAAACAATCAGGGGAACACACTCTCCTCACTTATACTGTTCACCTGGTAACATGTCCGGTGTATATTAAACCTTCAGGGGAACACACTCTCCTCACTTATGCTGTTCACCTGGTAACATGTCCCGTGTATATTAAACCATCAGGGGAACACACTCTCCTCACTTATACTGTTCACCTGGTAACATGTCCAGTGTGCATTGAACAATCAGGGGAAAACACTCTCCTCACTTCTTCTGTTCACCTGGTAACATGTCGCGTGTATATTAAACAATCAGGGGAACACACTCTGCTCACTTATAGTGTTCACCAGGTAACATGTCCGGTGTATATTAAACCATCAGGGGAACACACTCTCCTCACTGAGACTGTTCTTCTGGTAACATGTCTCGTGTGTATTAAACCATCAGGGGAATACACTCTCCTCACCTATACAGTTCATTTGGTGACATGTCCCGTGTATATTAAACAATCAGGGGAACACACTCTCCTCACTTAAACAGTTCATTTGGTGACATGTCCGTGTATATTAAACCATCAGGGGAACACACTCTCCTCACTGAGACTGTTCATCTGGTAACATGTCCCGTGTATATTAAACCATCAGGGGAACTCACTCTCCTCACTTAAACTTTTCACCTGTTGACATGTCCCGTGTATATTAAACCATCAGGGGAACACACTCTCCTCACTTACACTGTTCACCTGGTAACATGTCCCATGTATATTAAACCATCAGGGGAACACACTATCCTCACTTATACTGTTCACCTGGCAACAGGTCCCGTGTATATTAAACACTCAGGGGAACACATTCTCCTCACTTATACAGTTCACTTGGTGACAAGTCCCGTGCGTATTAAACAATCAGGGGAACACATTCTCCTCACTTATGCTGTTCACCTGGTAACATGTCCCGTGTATATTAAACCATCAGGGGAACACACTCTCCTCACCTATACTGTTCACCTGGTAACATGTCTCGTGTATATTAAACCATCAGGGGAACACACTCTCCTCACTTGTACTGTTCACCTGGAAACATGTCCTGTGTGCATTAAACCATCAGGGGAACACACTCTCCTCACTTGTACTGTTCACCTGGTAACATGTCCTTTGTGTATTAAACAATCAGGGGAACACATTCTCCTCACTTATACTGTTTATCTGGTAACATGTCCCGTCATTACTAAACCATCAGGGGAACACAAGCTCCTCACTTATACTGTTCATCTGGTAACATGTCCCGTCAGTATTAAACCATCAGGGGAACACACATCTCCTCACTTATAGTGTTCACCTGGTGACATGTCCCCTGTGTATTAAACCATCAGGGGAACACACTCTCCTCACTTATACTGTTCACCTGGTGACATGTCCCGTGTGTATTAAACAATCAGGGGAACACACTCTCCTCACTTATACTGTTCACCTGGTAACATGTCCTGTGTATCTTAAACCAGCAGGGAACACACTCTCCTCACTTATACTGTTCACCTGGTGACATGTCCTGTGTATATTAAACAATCAGGGGAACACACTCTCCTCACTTATACTGTTCACCTGGTGACATGTCCCCTGTGTATTAAACCATCAGGGGAACACACTCTCCTCACTTATACTGTTCACCTGGTGACATGTCCTGTGTATATTAAACAATCAGGGGAACACACTCTCCTCACTTATACTGTTCACCTGGTAACATGTCCGGTGTATATTAAACCATCAGGGGAACTCACTCTCCTCACTTACACTGTTCACCTGGTGACATGTCCGGTGTATATTAAAACATCAGGGGAACACACTCGCCTCACTTATACTGTTCACCTGGTAACATGTCCTCTGTATATATTAAACCATCAGGGGAACACACTCTCCTCACTTATACTGTTCATCTGGTAACATGTCCTGTGTATATTAAACAATCAGGGGAACACATTCTCCTCACTTATACTGTTCACCTGGTAACATGTCCTGTGTATATTAAACAATCAGGGGAACACATTCTCCTCACTTATACTGTTCACCTGATAACATGTCCCGTGTGTATTAAACAATCAGGGGAACACACTCTCCTCAATTATACTGTTCACCTGGTGACATGTCCTGTGTTTATTAAACCATCATGGGAACACACTCTCCTCACTTATACTGTTCACCTGGTGACATGTCCTGTGTATATTAAACCATCAGGGGAACACACTCTCCTCACTTATACTGTTCACCTGGTGACATGTCATGTGTATATTAAACCATCAGGGGAACACACTCTCCTCACTTATACTGTTCACCTGGTGACATGTCCTGTGTATATTAAACCATCAGGGGAACACACTCTCCTCACTTATACTGTTCACCTGGTAACATGTCCCGTGTATATTAAACCATCATGGGAACAAACTCTCCTCACTTATACTGTTCACCTGGTTCCATGTCCCGTGTGTATTAAACCATCAGAGGAACATACTCTCCTCACTTATACTGTTCACCTGGTAACATGTCCTGTGTACATTAAACCATCAGGGGAACACACTCTCCTCACTTATACTGTTCACCTGGTAACATGTCCCGTGTATATTAAACCATCAGGGGAACACACTCTCCTCTCTGATACTGTTCACCTGGTGACATGTCCCATGTGTATTAAACAATCAGGGGAACACACTCTCCTCACTTATGGAGTTCACCTGGTAACATGTACCATGTGTATTAAACCCTCAGGGGAACACACTCCGCTCACTTATTGAGTTCACCTGGTAACATGTCCCATGTATATTAAACCATCAGGGGAACACACTCTCCTCTCTTATACTGTTCACCTGGTAACATGCCCTGTGTGCATTAAACCATCAGGGGAACACACTCCCCTCAATTATACTGTTCATCAGGTAACATGTCCCGTGTGTATTAAACAATTAGGGGAACACAATCTCCTCACTTATACTGTTCACCTGGCAACATGTCCCGTGCGTATTAAACCATCAGGGGAACACACTCTCCTCACTTACACTGTTCACCTGGTAACATGTCCCGTGTGTATTAAACCATCAGGGGAACACACTCTCCTCACCTATAATGTTCACCTGGTAACATGTCCCGTGCGTATTAAACCATCAGGGGAACACACTCTCCTCACTTATACTGTTCAGCTGGTAACATGTCCCGTGTGTATTAAACAATCAGGGGAACACACTCTCTTCACTTACACTGTTCACCTGGTAACATGTCCCGTGTGTATTAAACAATCAGGGGAACACACTCTCCTCACTTATACTGTTTACCTGGTAACATGTCCCGTGCGTATTAAGCCTTCAGGGGAACACACTCTCCTCACTGACACTGTTCACCTGGCAACATGTCCCGTGCGTATTAAACCACCAGGGGAACACACTCTCCTCACTTACACTGTTCACCTGGTAACATGTCCCGTGTGTATTAAACAATCAGGGGAACACACTCTCCTCACTCAAACTGTTCACCTGGTAACATGTCCCGTGTATATTAAACCATCAGGGGAACACACTCTCCTCACTTATACTGTTCACCTGGTGACATGTCCTGTGTGTATTAAACAATCAGGGGAACACACTCTCCTCAGTTATACTGTTCACCTGGTAACATGTCCTGTGTGTATTAAACAATCAGGGGAACACACTCTCCTCACTTATACTGTTCACCTGGTAACATGTCCCGTGCGTATTAAACCATCAGGGGAACACAGTCTCCTCACTGATAATGTAGACCTGGTGACATGTCCCATGTATATTAAACCATCATGGGAACACACTCACCTCACTTATACTGTTCACCTGGTGACATGTCCCGTTTATATTAAATCATCAGGCGAACACACTCACCTCACTTATACGGTTCACCTGGTAACATGTCCCGTGTGCATTAAACCATCAGGGGAACACACTCTCCTCACTTATACTGTTTATCTGGTAACATGTCCCATGTATATTAAACCATCAGGGGAACACACTCTCCTCACTTATACTGTTCACCTGGTAACATGTCCCGTGCGTATTAAACAATCAGGGGAACACACTCTCCTCACTTATACTGTTCACCTGGTAACATGTCCCGTGTCTATTAAACAATCAGGGGAACACACTCTCCTCACTTATACTGTTCACCTGGTAACATGTCCCGTGTGTATTAAACCATCAGGGGAACACACTCTCCTCACTTATAATGTAGACCTGGTGACATGTCCCATGTATATTAAACCATCATGGGAACATACTCACCTCACTTATACTGTTCCCCTGGTGACATGTCCCGTTTATATTAAACCATCAGGGGAACACACTCTCCTCACTTATACTGTTTATCTGGTAACATGTCCCGTGTATATTAAACAATCAGGGGAACACAGTCTCCTCACTTACACTGTTCACCTGGTAACATGTCCCGTGTATATTAAACAATCAGGGGAACACACTCTCCTCACTTATGCTGTTCACCTGGTGACATGTCCTGTGTGTATTAAAGAATCAGGGGAACACACTCTCCTCACTTATACTGTTCACCTGGTAACATGTCCCGTGTATATTAAACCATCAGGGGAACGCAGTCTCCTCACTTATTCTGTTCACCTGGTAACATGTCCTGTGTATATAAAACCATCAGGGGAACACACTCTCCTCACTTATACTGTTCATCTGGTAACATGTCCCGTGTGTATTAAACAATCAGGGGAACACACTCTCCTCACTTATACTGTTCACCTGGTAACATGTACCGTGTCTATTAAACAATCAGGGGAAAACACTCTCCTCACTTATACTGTTCACCTGGTCACATGTCCCGTGTGCATTAAACCATCAGGGGAACACACTCTCCTCACTTATACTGTTCATCTGGTAATATGTCCCATGTATATTAAACCATCAGGGGAACACATTCTCCTCACTTACACTGTTCACCTGGTAACATGTCCCGTGTATATTAAACAATCAGGGAAACAAACTCTCCTCAGTTATACTGTTCACCTGGTAACATGTCCTGTGCGTATTAAACAATCAGGGGACACACTCTCCTCACTTATACTGTTCACCTGGTAACATGTCCCGTGTGTATTAAACCATCAGGGGAACACACTCTCCTCACTTCTCCTGTTGACCTGGTGACATGTCCCGTGTATATTAAACCATCATGGGAACACACTCAACTCACTTATACTGTTCACCTGGTGACATGTCCCGTTTATATTAAATCATCAGGGGAACACACTCACCTCACTTATACTGTTCACCTGGTAACATGTCCCGTTTATATTAAACCATTAGGGGAACACACTCTCCTCACTTATACTTTTCACCTGGTAACATGTCCCGTGTGTATTAAACATGCAGGGGAACACACCTCTCCTCACTTATACTGTTCACCTGGTGACATGTCCCGTTTGTATTAAACCATCAGGGGAATACACTCTCCTCACTTATAGAAATCACCTGGTAACATGTCCCATGTATATTAAACCCTCAGGGGAACACGCTCTCCTCACTTATACTGTTCACCTGGTAACATGTCCAATGTGCATTAAACAATCAGGGGAACACACTCTCCTCACTTGTACTGTTCACCTGATAGCATGTACCGTGTCTATTAAACAATCAGGGGAACACACTCTCCTCACTTATATTGTTCACCTGGTAACATGTCCCGTGTGCATTAAACAATCAGGGGAACACACTCTCCTCACTTATACTGTTCACCTGGTAACATGTCCCGTGTGCATTAAACAATCAGGGGAACACACTCTCCTCACTTATACTGTTCACCTGGTAACATGTTCAATGTGCATTAAACAATCAGGGGAACACACTCTCCTCACTTATACTGTTCACCTGGTAACATGTCCCGTGTGTATTAAACAATCAGGGGAACACACTCTCCTCACTTATACTGTTCACCTGGTAACATGTGCCGTGTATATTCAACCATTAGAATAACACACTCTCCTCACTTTTGCTGTTCACCTGGTAACATGTTCCGTTTATATTAAACAATCAGGGGAACACACTCTCCTCACTTACACTATTCACCTGGTAACATGTCCCGTGTGTATTAAACCATCAGGGGAACACACCTCTCCCTTCTTATATTGTTCACCTGGTGACATGTCCCGTTTGTATTAAACCATCAGGGGAACACACTCTCCTCACTTATAGAAATCACCTGGTAACATGTCCCATGTATATTAAACCCTCAGGGGAACACACTCTCCTCACTTCTCCTGTTGACCTGGTGACATGTCCAGTGTATATTAAACCATCATGGGAACACACTCACCTCACTTATACTGTTCACCTGGTGACATGTCCCGTTTATATTAAATCATCAGGGGAACACACTCACCTCACTTATACTGTTCACCTGGTAACATGTCCCGTTTATATTAAACCATCAGGGGAACACACTCTCCTCACTTATACTTTTCACCTGGTAACATGTCCCGTGTGTATTAAACATACAGGGGAACACACCTCTCCTCACTTATACTGTTCACCTGGTAACATGTCCAATGTGCATTAAACAATCAGGGGAACACACTCTCCTCACTTATCGAAATCACCTGGTAACATGTCCCATGTATATTAAACCCTCAGGGGAACACGCTCTCCTGACTTATACTGTTCACCTGGTAACATGTCCCGTGTGTATTAAACAATCAGGGGAACACACTCTCCTCACTTATACTGTTCACCTGGTAACATGTCCCGTGTATATTCAACCATTAGAATAAGACACTCTCCTCACTCATACTGTTTATCTGGTAACGTGTCCCATGTATATTAAACCATCAGGGGAACACACTCTCCTCACTTACACTGTTCACCTGGTAACATGTCCCGTGCGCATTAAACAATCAGGGGAACACACTCTCCTCACTTATACTGTTCACCTGGTGACATGTCCCGTTTATATTAAATCATCAGGGGAACTCACTCTCCTCACTTATACTGTTCATCTGGTCACATGTCCCGTGTGTATTAAACCATCAGAGGAACACACTCTCCTCACTATTCTGTTCACCTGGTAACATGTCCCGTGTGTATTAAACAATCAGGGGAACACACTCTCCTCACTTATACTGTTCACCTGGTGACATGTCCCGTTTATATTAAATCATCAGGGGAACTCACTCTCCTCACTTATACTGTTCACCTGGTAACATGTCCCGTTTATATTAAAACATCAGGGGAACACACTCTCCTCACTTATACTTTTCACCTGGTAACATGTCCCGTGTGTATTAAACATACAGGGGAACACACCTCTCCTCACTTATACTGTTCAACTGGTGACATGTCCCGTTTGTATTAAACCATCAGGGGAATACACTCTCCTCACTTATGGAAATCACCTGGTAACATGTCCCATGTATATTAAACCCTCAGGGGAACAAGCTCTCCTCACTTGTACTGTTCACCTGGTAACATGTCCAATGTGCATTAAACAATCAGGGGAACACACTCTCCTCACTTATACTGTTCAACTGGTAACATGTCCCGCGTATATTAAACCATCAGGGGAACGCTGTCTCCTCACTTATACTGTTCACCTGGTAACATGGCCTGTGTGTATTAAACAATCTGGGGAACACACTCTCCTCACTTATAGAGCTCACCTGATGACATGTCCCGTGTATATTAAACCATCAGGGGAACGCATTCTCCTCACTTATACTGTTCACCTGGGAACATGGCCTGTGTGTATTAAACAATCTGGGGAACACACTCTCCTCACTTATACTGTTCACTTGGTAACATGTCCCATGTGTATTAAACAATCAGGGGAACACACTCTCCTCACTTATAAAGTTCACCTGGTAACATGTCCCGTGTGTATTAAACCATCAGAGGAACACACTCTCCTCACTTATAAAGTTCACCTGGTAACATGTCCCGTGTTTATTAAACAATCAGGGGAACACAGTCTCCTCACTTATACTGATCTCCTGGTGACATGTCCCGTGTGTAATAAACAATCTGGGGAACACATTCTCCTCACTTATAGAGTTCACCTGGTAACATGTCCCGTGTATATTAAACCATCAGGGGAACACCCTCTCCTCGCTTAAACTTTTCACCTGGTAACATGTCCCGTGTGCATTAAACAATCAGGGGAACACACTCTCCTCACTTATACTGTTCACCTGGTAACATGTCCCGTGTATGTTAATCCATCAGGGGAACACACTCTCCTGACTTATACTGTTCACCTGCTGAGATGTCCTGTGTATATTAAACCATCAGGGGAACACACTCTCCTCACTTATGCTGTTCACCTGGTAACATGTCCCGTGTGTATTAAACGATCAGGGGAACACACTCTCCTCACTTATACTGTTCACCTGCTTACATGTCCTGTGTATATTAAACCATCAGGGGAACACACTCTCCTCACTTATACTGTTCACCTGGTAACATGTCCCGTGTGTATTAAACCATCAGGGGAACACACTCTCCTCGCTTATACCGTTCACCTGGTAACATGTCCCGTCAGAATTAAACAATCAGGGGAACACAATCTCCTCACTTATACTGTTCACCTGGTAACATGTCCCGTGAATATTAAACCATCAGGGTAACACACTATCCTCACTTATACTGTTCACCTGGTAACATGTCACGTGTGTATTAAATCATCAGGGGAACACACTCTCCTGACTTATACTGTTCACCTGGTGACATGTCCCGTGTATATTAAGCCATCAGGGGAACACACTCTCCTCACTTATACTGTTCACCTGGTAACATGTCACGTGTGTATTAAACCATCAGGGGAACACACTCTCCTCACATATACTGTTCACCTGGTGACATGTCCCGTTTATATTAAATCATCTGGGGAACACACTCTCCTCACTTGTACTGTTCACCTGGTGACATGTCCCGTGTATATTAACCAATCAGGGGAACACACTCTCCTCACTTATACTGTTCACCTGGTAACATGTCCTGTGTATATTAAACCATCAGGGGAACACACTCTCCTCACTGATACTGTTCACCTGGTAACATGTCCCATGTATGTTAAACCATCAGGGGAATACACTCTCCTCACTTACACTGTTCAGTTGTTAACATGTCCCGTGTATATTAAACAATCAGGCGAACACACTCTCCTCACTTATACTGTTCATCTGGTAACATGTCCTGTGTATATTCAACCATTAGGGGAACACACTCTCCTCACTTATACTGTTCACCTGGTAACATGTCCAGTCTGTATTAAACAATCAGGGGAACACACTCTCCTCACTTATACTGTTCACCTGGTAACATGTCCCATGTATATTCAACCATTAGGGGAACACACTCTCCTCACTTATACTGTTCACCTGGTAACATGTCCCGTGTATATTAACCAATCAGGGGAACACACGCTCCTCTCTAATACTGTTCACCTGGTAACATGTCCCGTGTATATTCAACCATTAGGGGAACACACTCTCCTCACTTATACTGTTCATCTGGCAACATGTCCAGTTTGTTTTAAACCATCAGGGGAACACACTCTCCTCACTTATACTGTTCATCTGGTAACATGTCCAGTGTGTATTAAACAATCAGGGGAACACACTCTCCTCACTTACACTGTTCACCTGGTAACATGTCCCGTGTATATTAAAACATCAGGGGAACACACTCTCCTCACTTATACTGTTCACCTGGTAACATGTCCTGTGTATATTAAACCATCAGGAGAGTGAGGAGAGTGTGTTCCCCTGATGGTTTAATACACAGGGGACATGTCACCAGGTGAACAGTATAAGTGAGGAGAGTGTGTTCCCCTGATTGTTTAATATACACGGGACATGTTACCAGGTGTACAGTATAAGTGAGTAGAGTGTGTTTCCCTGATTGTTCAACACACACGGGACATGTTACCAGGTGAACACTATAAGTGAGGAGAGTGTGTTCCCCTGATGGTTTAATACTGACGGGACATGTTACCAGATGAACAGTATAAGTGAGGATCTTGTGTTCCCCTGATGGTTTAGTAATGACGGGACATGTTACCAGATAAACAGTATAAGTGAGGAGAATGTGTTCCCCTGATTGTTTAACACACAAAGGACATGTTACAAGGTGAACAGTACAAGTGAGGAGAGCGTGTTCCCCTGATGGTTTAATGCACACAGGATATGTTACCAGGTGAACAGTCCAAGTGAGGAGAGTGTGTTCCCCTGATGGTTTAATATACACGAGACATGTTAACAGGTGAACAGTATAGGTGAGGAGAGTGTGTTCCCCTGATGGTTTAATATACACGGGACATGTTACCAGGTGAACAGTATAAGTGAGGAGAATGTGTTCCCCTGAGTGTTTAATATACACGGGACATGTTGCCAGGTGAACAGTATAAGTGAGCATAGTGTGTTCCCCTGATGGTTTAATATACATGGGACATGTTACCAGGTGAACAGTGTAAGTGAGGAGAGTGTGTTCCCCTGATGGTTTAATGTACACGGGACATGTCAACAGGTGAAAAGTTTAAGTGAGGAGAGTGTGTTCCCCTGATGGTTTAATATACACGGGACATGTTACCAGATGAAAAGTCTCAGTGAGGAGAGTGTGTTCCCCTGATGGTTTAATATACACGGACATGTCACCAAATGAACTGTATAAGTGAGGAGAGTGTGTTCCCCTGATGGTTTAATACACACGAGACATGTTACCAGATGAACAGTCTCAGTGAGGAGAGTGTGTTCCCCTGATGGTTTAATATACACCGGACATGTTACCAGGTGAACAGTATAAGTGAGCAGAGTGTGTTCCCCTGATTGTTTAATATACACGCGACATGTTACCAGGTGAACAGTATTAGTGAGGAGAGTGTTTTCCCCTGATTGTTCAATGCACACTGGACATGTTACCAGGTGAACAGTATAAGTGAGGAGAGTGTGTTCCCCTGATGGTTTAATATACACGGGACATGTTACCAGGTGAACAGTATAAGTGAGGAGAATGTGTTCCACTGAAGGTTTAATATACACCGGACATGTTACCAGGTGAACAGTATAAGTGAGGAGAGTGTGTTCCCCTGATGGTTTAATACACACGGGACATGTTACCAGGTGACCAGTATAAGTGAGGACAGTGAGTTCCCCTGATGGTTTAATATACACCGGACATGTTACCAGGTGAATGTATAAGTGAGGAGAGTGTTTTCCCCTGATTGTTTAATATACACGGGACATGTTACCAGGTGAACAGTATAAGTGAGGAGAGTGTGTTCCCCTGATTGTTTAAATATACACAGGACATGTTACCACGTGAACAGTAGAAGTGAGGAGAGTGTGTTCCCCTGATTGTTTAATATACACAGGACATGTTACCAGGTGAACAGTATAAGTGAGGAGAGTGTGTTCCCCTGATGGTTTAATATACACCGGACATGTTACCAGGTGAATGTATAAGTGAGGAGAGTGTTTTCCCCTGATTGTTTAATATACACGGGACATGTTACCAGGTGAACAGTATAAGTGAGGAGAGTGTGTTCCCCTGATTGTTTAATATACACAGGACATGTTACCAGTTGAACAGTATAAGTGAGGAGAGTGTGTTCCCCTGATGGTTTAATATACACGGGACATGTCACCAGGTGAACAGTATAAGTGAGGAGAGTGTGTTCCCCTGATGGTTTAATATACACAGGACATGTCACCAGGTGAACAGTATAAGTGAGGAGAGTGTGTTCCCCTGATGGTTTAATACACACGGGACATGTCACCAGGTGAACAGTATAAGTGAAGAGAGTGTGTTCCCCTGATGGTTTAATATACATGGGACATGTTACCAGGTGAACAGTATAAGTGAGGAGATTGTGTTCCCCTGATGGTTTAATACACACGGGACATGTCACTAGGTGAACAGTATAAGAGAGCAGAGTGTGTTCCCCTGATGGTTTAATATACACAGGACATGTTACCAGATGAACAGTATAAGTGCGGAGAGTGTGTTCCCCTGATGGTTTAATACACATGGGACATGTTACCAGATGAACAGTATAAGTGAGGAGAGTGTGTTCCCCTGATGGTTTAATATACGCGGGACATGTTAGCAGATGAACAGTATAAGTGAGGAGAGTTTGTTCCCCTGATGTTTTAATACACAGGGGACATGTCACCAGGTGAACAGTATAAGTGAGGAGAGTGTGTTCCCCTGATGTTTTAATACACAGGGGACATGTCACCAGGTGAACAGTATCAGTGAGGAGAGTGTGTTCCCCTGATGGTTTAATACACAGGGGACATGTCACCAGGTGAACAGTGTAAGTGAGGAGAGTGTGTTCCCCTGATTGTTTAATATACACGGGACATGTTACCAGGTGTACAGGATAAGTGAGGAGAGTGTGTTCCCCTGATGGTTTTATATACACGGACATGTCACCAGGTGAACAGTATAAGTGAGGAGAGTGTTTTCCCCTGATGGTTTCATATACACGGGACATGTGACCAGATGAACAGTATAAGTGAGGAGAGTGTGTTCCCCTGATGTTTTAATACACAGGGGACATGTTACCAGGTGAACACTATAATTGAGGAGAGTGTGTTCCCCTGATGGTTTAATACTGACGGGAAATGTTACCAGATGAACAGTATAAGTGAGGAGCTTGTGTTCCCCTGATGGTTTAATAATGACGGGACATGTTACCAGATAAACAGTATAAGTGAGGAGAATGTGTTCCCCTGATTGTTTAATACACACGGGACATGTTACCAGGTGAACAGTATATGAGAGGAGAGTGTGTTCCCCTGATTGTTTAATGCACACAGGACATGTTACCAGGTGAACTGTACAAGTGAGGAGAGTGTGTTCCCCTGATGGTTTAATATACACGAGACATGTTACCAGGTGAACAGTATAAGTGAGGAGAGTGTGTTCCCCTGATGGTTTAATGCACACAGGACATGTTACCAGGTGAACAGTACAAGTGAGGAGAGTGTGTTCCCCTGATGGTTTAATATACACGAGACATGTTACCAGGTGAACAGTATAAGTGAGGAGAGTGTGTTCCCCTGATGGTTTAATATACACGGGACATGTTACCAGGTGAACAGCATAAGTGAGGAGAATGTGTTCCCCTGATTGTTTAATACGCACGGGACTTGTCACCAAGTGAACTGTATAAGTGAGGAGAGTGTGTTCCCCTGAGTGTTTAATATACACGGGACATGTTGCCAGGTGAACAGTATAAGTGAGGAGAGTGTGTTCCCCTGCTGGTTTAATATACATGGGACATGTTTCCAGGTGAACAGTGTAAGTGAGGAGAGTGTGTTCCCCTGATGGTTTAATATACACGGGACATGTTACCAGATGAACAGTCTCAGTGAGGAGAGTGTGTTCCCCTGATGGTTTAATATACACGGGACATGTCACCAAATGAACTGTATAAGTGAGGAGAGTGTGTTCCCCTGATGGTTTAATATACACGGGACATGTCACCAAATGAACTGTATAAGTGAGGAGAGTGTGTTCCCCTGATGGTTTAATACACACTCTCCTCACTTACACTGTTCACCTGGTAACATGTCCTGTTTGTATTAAACCATCAGGGGAACTCACTCTCCTCACTTACACTGTTTACCTGGTAACATGTCCCGTGTGTATTAAACCATCAGGGGAACACACTCTCCTCACTTACACTGTTCACCTGGTAACATGTCCCATTTATATTTAACAATCAGGGGAACACACTCTCCTCACTTATACTGTTCAGCTGGTAACATGTCCCGTGTATATTATACCATCAGGGGAACACACTCTCCTCACTTATACTGTTCACCTGGTAACATGTCCCGTGTATATTAAACCATCAGGGGAATACATTCTCCTCACTTATACTGTTCACCAGCTAACATGTCCCGTGTATATTGAACCATCAGGGGAATACAGTATCCTCACTTATACTGTTCACCTGGTAACATGTCCCGTGTATATCAAACCATCAGGGGAACACACGCTCCTCACTTTCCTGTTCACCTGGTATCATGTCCTGTGTATATTAAACCATCAGGGGAACACACTCTCCTCACTTATACTGATCACCTGGTGACATGTCCCGTGTGTATTAAACAATCAGGGGAACACACTCTCTTCACTTATACTGTTCACCTGGTAACATGTCCCATGTATATTAAACCATCAGGGGAACACACTCGCTTCACATATACTGTTCAGCTGGTAACATGTCCCGTGCGTATAAAACAATCAGGGGAACACACTCTCCTCACTTATACTGTTCACCTGCTAACATGTCCCGTGTATATTAAACCATCAGGGGAATACATTCTCCTCACTTATAATGTTCACCAGCTAACATGTCCCGTGTATATTGAACCATCAGGGGAATACAGTATCCTCACTTATACTGTTCACCTGGTAACATGTCCCGTGTATATTAAACCATCAGGGGAAGACACTCTCCTCCCTTTTCTGTTCACCTGGTAACATGTCCCGTGTGTATTAAACCATTAGGGGAACTCACTGTCCTCACTTATACTGTTCACCTGGTATCATGTCCCGTGCATGTTAAACCATCAGGGGAACACACTCTCCTCACTTATACTGTTGACCTGATAACATGTCCCGTGCATATTAAACCATCAGGGGAAGACACTCTCCTCCCTTTTCTGTTCACCTGGTAACATGTCCCGTGTGCATTGAACCATCAGGGGAACACACTCTCCTCACTTATACTGCTCACCTGCTAACATGTCCCGTGTATATTAAATCATCAGGGGAAGACACTCTCCTCCCTTTTCTGTTCACCTGGTAACATGTCCCGTGTGCATTGAACATTCAGGGGAACACACTCTCCTCATTTATACTGTTCACCTGGTAACATGTCCCGTGTAAATTAAACCATCTGGGGAACACACTCTCCTCACTTATACTGTTCACCTGGTAACATGTCCCGTGTATATTATACCATCAGGGGAACACACTCTCCTCACTTATACTGTTGAACTGATAACATGTCCCATGTATATTAAACCATGAGGGGAACACATTCTCGTCACCTATACTGTTCACCTGCTAAAATGTCCCGTGTATATTAAACCATCAGGGGAACACACTCTCCTCATTTTACTCGTCACCTGGTAACATGTCCCACGTATATTAAACAATCAGGGGAACACGCTCTCTTCACTTATACTGTTCACCTGGTAACATTTCCCATGTAAATTAAACCATCAGGGGAACACACTCTCTTCACATATACTGTTCACCTGGTAACATGTCCCGTGTGTATTAAACAATCAGGGGAACACACTCTCCTCACTTATACTGTTCACGTTGTAACATGTCCCGTGTATGTTAAACCATCTGGGGAACACACTCTCCTCACTTATACTGTTCAAGTTGTAACATGTCCCGTGTATATTAAACCATCTGGGGAACACACTCTCCTCACTTATATTGTTCACCTGGTGACATGTCCCGTGTATGTTAAACCATCTGGGGAACACACTCTCCTCACTTATATAGTTCACCTGGTAACATGTCCCGTGTATATTAAACCATCAGGGGAACACATTCTCCTCACTGATACTGTTCACCTGCTAACATGTCCCATGTATATTAAACCATCAGGGGAAAGCCTTCTCCTCACTTATGCTGTTCAGCTGGTAACATGTCCCTTGTATATTATAGCATCAGGGGAACACTCTCTCTTCACATATACTGTTCACCTGGTAACATGTCCCGTGTATATTAGACCATCAGGGGAACACATTCTCCTCACTTCTACTCTTCACCTGGTGACACATCCCGTGCGTGTTAAACCATCAGGGGATCACACTCTCCTCACTTATACTGCTCACCTGGTAACATGTCCCGTTTGTATCAAACCATCAGGGGAAGACACTCTCCTCACTTATAGAGTTCACCTGGTGACATGTCCCATGTATATAAAATCATCAGGGGAACACACTCTCCTCACTTATACCATTCACCTGGTAACATGTCCCGTGTATGTTAAACCATCAGGGGGACACACTCTCCTCACTTATAGAGTTCACCTGGTGACATGTCCCGTGTATGTTAAACCATCAAGGGAACATACTCTCCTCACTTATACTGTTCACCTGGTAACATGTCCTGTGTATATTAAACCATCAGGGGAACACATTCTCCTCACTTATACTGTTCACCTGGTAACATGTCCTGTGTATATTAAACCATCAGGGGAACACACTCTCCTCACTTATACTTTTCACCTGGTAACATGTCCCGTGTATATTAAACCATCAGGGGAATACATTCTCCTCACTTATACTGTTCACCAGCTAACGTGTCCCGTGTATATTAAACCATCAGGGGAACACACTCTCCTCACTTATACTGTTCACCTGGTAACATGTCCCGTGTATATTAAACCATCAGGGGAACACACTCTCCTCACTTATACTGTTCAGCTGGTAACATGTCCCGTGTACATTATACCATGTGGGAACACACTGTCCTCACTTATACTGTTCACCTGGTAACATGTCCCGTGTATATTAAACCATCAGGGGAACTCACTCTCCTCACTTCTACTGTTCACCTGGTATCATGTCCTGTGTGTATTAAACCATCAGGGGAAGACACGCTCCTCCCTTTTCTGTTCACCTGCTAACACGTCCCGTGTATATTAAACCATCAGGGGAATACATTCTCCTCACTTATACTGTTCACCTGGTAACATGTCCCGTGTATATTAAACCATCAGGGGAAAGCCTTCTCCTCACTTATGCTGTTCAGCTGGTAACATGTCCCGTGTATACTAAACCATCAGGGGAACACACTCTCCTCACATATACTGTTCACCTGGTAACATGTCCCGTGTATATTAAACCATCAGGGGAAAACACTCTCCTCACTTATACTGTTCACCTGGTAACATGTCCCGTGTATATTGAACCATCAGGGGAATACAGTATCCTCACTTATACTGTTCACCTGGTAACATGTCCCGTGTATATTAAACCATCAGTGGAACACATTCTCTTCACTTATACTGTTCACCTGGGAACATGTCCCTTGTATATTTAACCATCAGTGGAACACATTCTCCTCACTTATACTGTTCACCTGGGAACATGTCCCGTGTATATTAAACCATCAGGGGAAAGCCCTCTCCTCACTTATACTGTTCACCTGGTAACATGTCCCGTGTATATTAAACCATCAGTGGAACACATTCTCCTCACTTATACTGTTCACCTGGTAACATGTCCCGTGTATATTAAACCATCAGGGGAACTCACTCTTCTCACTTCTACTGTTCACCTGGTATCATGTCCTGTGTGTATTAAACCATCAGGGGAACACATTCTCCTCACTTATACTGTTCACCTGGGAACATGTCCAGTGTATATTAAACCATCAGGGGAAGACACTCTCCTCCCTTTTCTGTTCACCTGGTAACATGTCCCGTGTGTGTTAAACCATCAGAGGAACACACTCTCCACACTTATAATGTTCACCTGGTAACATGTCCCGTCTGTATTAAACCATCAGGGGAAGACACTCTCCACACTTATTATGTTCACCTGGTAACATGTCCCGTGTATATTAAGCCATCAGTGGAACACACTTTCCTCACTTATACTGTTCACCTGGTAACATGTCCCGTGTATATTAAACCATCAGTGGAACACATTCTCCTCACTTATTCTGTTCACCTGGTAACATGTCCTGTGTATATTAAACCATCAGGGGAACACATTCTCCTCACTTATACTGTTCACCTGGTAACATGTCCTGTGTATATTAAACCATCAGGGGAACACATTCTCCTCACTTATACTGTTCACCTGGTAACATGTCCCGTGTATATTAAACCATCAGTGGAACACACTCTCCTCACTTATACTGTTCACCTGGTAACATGTCCCGTGTATATTGAACCATCAGGGGAACACTCTCTCCTCACTTATACTGTTCACCTGCTAACATGTCCCGTGTATATTAAACCATCAGGGGAACACACTCTCCTCACTTATACTGTTCACCTGGTAACATGTCCCGTGTATATTAAACCATCGGGGGAACACATTCTCCTCACTTATACTGTCAACCTGGTAACATGTCCTGTGTATATTAAACCATCAGGGGAACACATTCTCCTCACTTATACTGTTCACCTGGTAACATGTCCCGTGTATATTAAACCATCAGGGGAACACACTCTCCTCACTTATACTGTTCACCTGGTAACATGTCCCGTGTATATTAAACCATCAGGGGAACACACTCTCCTCACTTATACTGTTCACCTGGTAACATGTCCCGTGTATATTAAACCATCAGGGGAACACACTCTCCTCACTTATACTGTTCACCTGGTAACATCTCCCGTGTATATTAAACCATCAGGGGATCTCACTCTCCTCACTTCTACTGTTCACCTGGTATCATGTCCTGTGTGTATTAAACCATCAGGGGAAGACACTCTCCTCCCTTTTCTGTTCACCTGGTAACATCTCCCGTGTATATTAAACCATCAGGGGAATACATTCTCCTCACTTATACTGTTCACCTGCTAACATGTCCCGTGTATAATAAACCATCAGGGGAACACACTATCCTCACTTATACTGTTCACATGGTAACACGTCCCGTGTATATTAAACCATCAGGGGAAAGCCTTCTCCTCACTTATGCTGTTCAGCTGGTAACATGTCCCGTGTATTTTAAACCATCAGGGGAAAACACTCTCCTCACTTATACTGTTCACCTGGCAACATGTCCCGTGTATAATGAATCATCAGGGGAATACAGTATCCTCACTTATACTGTTCACCTGGTCACATGTCCCGTGTATATTAAACCATCAGGGGAAAACACTCTCCCCACTTATACTGTTCACCTGGTAACATGTCCCGTGTATAATGAATCATCAGGGGAATACAGTATCCTCACTTATACTGTTCACCTGGTAACATGTCCCGTGTATATTAAACCATCAGTGGAACACATTCTCCTCACTTATACTGTTCACCTGGTAACATGTCCCGTGTATATTAAACCATCAGGGGAAAGCCTTCTCCTCACTTATGCTGTTCAGCTGGTAACATGTCCCGTGTATACTAAACCATCAGGGGAACACACTCTCCTCACATATACTGTTCACCTGGCAACATGTCCCGTGTATATTAAACCATCAGCGGAAAACACTCTCCTCACTTATACTGTTCACCTGGCAACATGTCCCGTGTATATTAAACCATCAGCGGAAAACACTCTCCTCACTTATACTGTTCACCTGGTAACATGTCCCGTGTATATTAAACCATCAGTGGAACACATTCTCCTCACTTATACTGTTCACCTGGGAACATGTCCCTTGTATATTAAACCATCAGTGGAACACATTCTCCTCACTTATACTGTTCACCTGGGAACATGTCCCGTGTATATTAAACCATCAGGGGAAAGCCCTCTCCTCACTTAAACTGTTCACCTGGTAACATGTCCTGTGCGTGTTAAACCATCAGGGGAACACACTCTCCTCACATATACTGTTCACCTGGTAACATGTCCCTTGTATATTAAACCATCAGAGGAAAGCACTCTCCTCACTTATACTGTTCAGCTGGTAACATGTCCCATGTATCTTAAAACATCAGGGGAAAGCACTCACCTCACTCATACTGTTCACCTGGTGGCATGTCCTGTGCGTGTTAAACCATCAGGGGAACACACTCTCCTCACATATACTGTTCACCTGGTAACATGTCCAGTGCGTGTTAAACCATCAGGGGAACACACTCTCCTCACTTATACTGTTCACCTGGTAACATGTCCCTTGCATATTGAACCATCAGGGGAAAGCCCTCTCCTCACTTATACTGTTCAGCTGGTAACATGTCCCGTGTATATTAAACCATCAGGGGAACACACTCTCCTCACTCATACTGTTCACCTGGTAACATGTCCTGTGCGTGTTAAACCATCAGAGGAACACACTCTCCTCACTTATACTGTTCACCTGGTAACATGTCCTGTGCGTGTTAAACCATCAGGGGAACACACTCTCCTCACTTATACTGTTCACGTGGGGAAATATCCCGTCAGTATTAAACCATCAGGGGAACACACTCTCCTCACTTATACTGTTCACCTGGTGACATGTCCCGTGTGTATTAACCAATCAGGGGAACTCACTCTCCTCACTTATACTGTTCACCTGGTAACATGTCCTGTGCATGTTAAACCATCAGGGGAACACACTCTCCTCACTTATACTGTTCACCTGGTGCCATGTCCCGTCAGTATTAAACCATCAGGGCAAGACACTCTCCTCCCTTTTCTGTTAAACCTGGTAACATGTCCCGTGTCTATTAAACCATCAGGGGAACTCACTGTCCTCACTTCAGCTGTTCACCTGGTTACATGTCCCTTGTATATTAAACCATCAGGGGAAAGCCCTCTCCTCACTTATACTGTTCACCTGGTAATATGTCCCGTGTATATTAAACCATCAGGGGAACACACTCTCCTCAATTATACTGTTCACCTGGTAACATCTCCCGTGAGTATTAAACAATCAGGGGAACACACTCTCCTCACTTATACAGTTCACCTGGTAACATGTCCTGTGTATATTTAACGATCAGGGGAACACACTCTCCTCACTTATACTGTTCACCTGGTAACATGTCCCGTGTGTATTAAACCATCAGGGGAACTCACTGTCCTCACTTCTACTGTTCACCTGGTAACATGTCCCGTGTATATTAAACCATCAGGGGAACACATTCTCCTCACTTATACTGTTCACGTTGTAACATGTCCCGTGTATATTAAACAATCAGGGGAAAACACTCTCCTCACTTATACTTTTCACCTGGTAACATGTCCCGTGTAGATTAAACCATCAGGGGAACACATTCTCCTCACTTATACTGTTCTGCTGCTAACATGTCCCGTGTATATTAAACCATCAGGGGAACACATTCTCCTCACTTATACTGTTCACCTGGTAACATGTCCTGTGTATATTAAACCATCAGGGGAACACATTCTCCTCACTTATACTGTTCACCTGGTAACATGTCCCGTGTATATTAAACCATCAGTGGAACACACTCTCCTCACTTATACTGTTCACCTGGTAACATGTCCCGTGTATATTGAACCATCAGGGGAACACTCTCTCCTCACTTATACTGTTCACCTGCTAACATGTCCCGTGTATATTAAACCATCAGGGGAACACACTCTCCTCACTTATACTGTTCACCTGGTAACATGTCCCGTGTATATTAAACCATCAGGGGAATACATTCTCCTCACTTATACTGTTCACCTGCTAACATGTCCCGTGTATATTAAACCATCAGGGGAACACACTATCCTCACTTATACTGTTCACATGGTAACACGTCCCGTGTATATTAAACCATCAGGGGAAAGCCTTCTCCTCACTTATGCTGTTCAGCTGGTAACATGTCCCGTGTATTTTAAACCATCAGGGGAAAACACTCTCCTCACTTATACTGTTCACCTGGCAACATGTCCCGTGTATATTAAACCATCAGGGGAAAACACTCTCCCCACTTATACTGTTCACCTGGTAACATGTCCCGTGTATATTGAATCATCAGTGGAACACATTCTCCTCACTTATACTGTTCACCTGGTAACATGTCCCGTGTATATTAAACCATCAGTGGAACACATTCTCCTCACTTATACTGTTCACCTGGTAACATGTCCCGTGTATATTAAACCATCAGGGGAAAGCCTTCTCCTCACTTATGCTGTTCAGCTGGTAACATGTCCCGTGTATACTAAACCATCAGGGGAACACACTCTCCTCACATATACTGTTCACCTGGCAACATGTCCCGTGTATATTAAACCATCAGCGGAAAACACTCTCCTCACTTATACTGTTCACCTGGTAACATGTCCCGTGTATATTGAACCATCAGGGGAATACAGTATCCTCACTTATACTGTTCACCTGGTAACATGTCCCGTGTATATTAAACCATCAGTGGAACACATTCTCCTCACTTATACTGTTCACCTGGGAACATGTCCCTTGTATATTAAACCATCAGTGGAACACATTCTCCTCACTTATACTGTTCACCTGGGAACATGTCCCGTGTATATTAAACCATCAGGGGAAAGCCCTCTCCTCACTTAAACTGTTCACCTGGTAACATGTCCTGTGCGTGTTAAACCATCAGGGGAACACACTCTCCTCACATATACTGTTCACCTGGTAACATGTCCCTTGTATATTAAACCATCAGAGGAAAGCACTCTCCTCACTTATACTGTTCAGCTGGTAACATGTCCCATGTATCTTAAAACATCAGGGGAAAGCACTCACCTCACTCATACTGTTCACCTGGTGGCATGTCCTGTGCGTGTTAAACCATCAGGGGAACACACTCTCCTCACATATACTGTTCACCTGGTAACATGTCCAGTGCGTGTTAAACCATCAGGGGAACACACTCTCCTCACTTATACTGTTCACCTGGTAACATGTCCCTTGCATATTGAACCATCAGGGGAAAGCCCTCTCCTCACTTATACTGTTCAGCTGGTAACATGTCCCGTGTATATTAAACCATCAGGGGAACACACTCTCCTCACTCATACTGTTCACCTGGTAACATGTCCTGTGCGTGTTAAACCATCAGGGGAACACACTCTCCTCACTTATACTGTTCACCTGGCAACATGTCCTGTGCGTGTTAAACCATCAGGGGAACACACTCTCCTCACTTATACTGTTCACGTGGGGAAATATCCCGTCAGTATTAAACCATCAGGGGAACACACTCTCCTCACTTATACTGTTCACCTGGTGACATGTCCCGTGTGTATTAACCAATCAGGGGAACTCACTCTCCTCACTTATACTGTTCACCTGGTAACATGTCCTATGCATGTTAAACCATCAGGGGAACACACTCTCCTCACTTATACTGTTCACCTGGTGCCATGTCCCGTCAGTATTAAACCATCAGGGCAAGACACTCTCCTCCCTTTTCTGTTCACCTGGTAACATGTCCCGTGTGTATTAAACCATCAGGGGAACTCACTGTCCTCACTTCAGCTGTTCACCTGGTTACATGTCCCTTGTATATTAAACCATCAGGGGAAAGCCCTCTCCTCACTTATACTGTTCACCTGGTAATATGTCCCGTGTATATTAAACCATCAGGGGAACACACTCTCCTCAATTATACTGTTCACCTGGTAACATCTCCCGTGAGTATTAAACAATCAGGGGAACACACTCTCCTCACTTATACAGTTCACCTGGTAACATGTCCTGTGTATATTTAACGATCAGGGGAACACACTCTCCTCACTTATACTGTTCACCTGGTAACATGTCCCGTGTGTATTAAACCATCAGGGGAACTCACTGTCCTCACTTCTACTGTTCACCTGGTAACATGTCCCGTGTATATTAAACCATCAGGGGAACACATTCTCCTCACTTATACTGTTCACGTTGTAACATGTCCCGTGTATATTAAACAATCAGGGGAAAACACTCTCCTCACTTATACTTTTCACCTGGTAACATGTCCCGTGTAGATTAAACCATCAGGGGAACACATTCTCCTCACTTATACTGTTCTGCTGCTAACATGTCCCGTGTATATTGAAACATCAGGGAAACACACTCTCCTCACTTATACTCGTCACCTGGTAACATGTCCCGTGTATATTGAACGATCAGGGGAATACAGTCTCCTCACTTATACTGTTCACCTGGAAACATGTCCATTGTATATTAAACCATCAGGGGAACACACTCTCCTCACTTATACTGTTCACCTGGTAACATGTCCCGCCAGTATTAAACCATCAGGGGAAGACACTCTCCTCCCTTTTCTGTTCACCTGGTAACATGTCCCGTGTGTATTAAACCATCAGGGGAACTCACTGTCCTCACTTATACTGTTCACCTGTTAACATGTCCCGTGTATATTAAACCATCAGGGGAATACATTCTCCTCACTTATACTGTTCACCAGCTAACATGTCCCGTGTATATTAAACCATCAGTGGAACACATTCTCCTCACTTATACAGTTCACCTGGTAACATGTCCCTTGTATATTAAACCATCAGGGGAAAGCCCTCTCCTCACTTATACTGTTCAGCTGGTAACATGTCCCGTGTATATTGAACCATCAGGGGAATAAAGTATACTCACTTATACTCTTCACCTGGTAACATGTCCCGTGTATATGAAACCATCAGGGGAACACACTCTCCTCACTTACACTGTTCACCTGTTAACATGTCCTGTGCGTGTTAAACCATCAGGGGAACACACTCTCCTCACTTATACTGTTCACCTGGTAACATGTCACTTGTATATTAAACCATCAGGGGAAAGCACTGTCCTCACTTATACTGTTCAGCTGGTAATATGTCCCGTGTATATTAAACCATCAGGGGAACACACTCTCCTCACTTATACTGTTCACGTTGTAACATGTCCCGTGTATATTAAACCATCAGGGGAACACATTCTCCTCACATTTACTGTTCACGTTGTAACATGTCCCGTGTATATTAAACAATCAGGGGAACACACTCTCCTCACTTATACTTTTCACCTGGTAACATGTCCCGTGTTGCTTAAACCATCAGGGGATCACATTCTCCTCACTTATTCTGTTCACATGCTAACATGTCCCGTGTATATTGAACCATCAGGGGAATCCAGTCTCCTCACTTATATTGTTCACCTGGTAACATGTCCCGTGTATATTTAACCATCAGGGGAACACACTCTCCTCACTTATACTCGTCACCTGGTAACATGTCCCGTGTATATTGAACCATCAGGGGAACACACTCTCCTCACTTATGCTGTTCACCGGGTAACATGTCCCGTGTATATTAAACCATCAGGGGAATACACTCTCCTCACTTATACTGTTCACCAGGTAACATGTCCCGTGTATATTAAACCATCAGGGGAATACACTCTCCTCACTTATACTGTTCACCAGGTAACATGTCCCGTGTATATTAAACCATCAGGGGAACACATTCTCCTCACTTATACAGTTCACCTGGTAACATGTCCCGTGTGTATTAAAGCATCAGGGGAACTCATTGTCCTTACTTATACTGTTCACCGGGTAACATGTCCCGTGTATATTAAACCATCAGGGGAATACACTCTCCTCACTTATACTGTTCACCAGGTAACATGTCCCGTGTATATTAAACCATCAGTGGAACACATTCTCCTCACTTATACTGTTCACCGGCTAACATGTCCCGTGTATATTAAACCATCAGGGGAACACACTGTCCTCACTTATACTGTTCACCAGATAACATGTCCCGTGTATATTGAACCATCAGGGGAATAAAGTATCCTCACTTATACTCTTCATCTGGTAACATGTCCCGTGTATATTAAACCATCAGGGGAACATACTCTCCTCACTTATACTGTTCACCTGGTAACATGTCCCTTGTATATTAAACTATCAGGGGAACACACTCTCCTCTCTTATACTGTTCACCTGGTAACATGTCCCGTGTATATTAAACCATCAGGGGAAAGCACTGTCCTCACTTATACTGTTCACCTGCTAATATGTCCCGTGTATATTAAACCATCAGGGGAAAGCCCTCTCCTCACTTATACTGTTCACCTTGTAATATGTCCCGTGTATATTAAACCATCAGGGGAACACACTCTCCTCACTTATACTGTTCACGTTGTAACATGTCCCGTGTATATTAAACCATCAGGGGAACACACACTCCTCACTTATACTTTTCACCTGGTAACATGTCCCGTGTATATTAAACCATCAGGGGAACACATTCTCCTCACTTATACTGTTCACCTGCTAATTTGTCCCGTGTATATTGAACCATCAGGGGAACACACTCCCCTCACTTATACTGTTCACCTGGTAACATGTCGAATGTATATTAAACCATCAGGGGAACACATTCTCCTCACAGATACTGTTCACCTGCTAACATGTCCCGTGTCTATTAAACAATGAGGGGAACAAACTCTCCTCACTTATACTGTTCACCTGGTAACATGTCGAAAGTATATTTAGCTATCAGGGGAACCCTCTCTCTTCACTTATATTGTTCACCTGGAAACATGTACCATGTATATTAAACCATCAGGGGAACATACTCTCTTCACATATACTATTCACCTGGTAACATGTCCCGTGTATATTAGACCATCAGGGGAACACACTCTCCTCACTTCTACTCTTCACCTGGTGACACGTCCCGTGCGTGTTAAACCATCAGGGGAACACACTCTCCTCACTTATACTGCTCACCTGGTAACATGTCCCGTGTATATTAAACCATCAGGGGAACACATTCTCCTCACTTATAATGTTCACCTGGTAACATGTCCTGTGTATATTATACAATCAGGGGAACACACTCTCCTCACTTAAACTGTTCACGTTGTAACATGTCCCGTGTATATTAAACCATCAGGGGAACACACTCTCCTCACTTATACTGTCCACTGGTAACATGTCCCGTGTATATTAAACCATCAGGGGAATACATTCTCCTCAGTTATACTGTTCACCTGGTAACATGTCCCGTGTATATTAAACCATCAGGGGAATACATTCTCCTCAGTTATACTGTTCACCTGCTAACATGTCCCGTGTGTATTAAACCATCAGGGGAAAGCCCTCTCCTCACTTATACTGTTCACCTGGTAACATGTCCCGTGTATATTAAATCATCAGGGGAAAGCCCTCTCCTCACTTATACTGTTCACCTGGTAACATGTCCCGTGTATATTATACCATCAGGGGAACACACTCTCCTCACTTATACTGTTCACCTGGTAACTTGTCCCGTGTATATTAAACCATCACGGGAACACACTCTCCTCACTTATACTGTTCACCTGGTAACATGTCCCGTGTATATTTAACAATCAGGGGAACACACTCTCCTCACTTATGCTGTTCACCTGGGAACATGTCCCGTGTATATTAAACAATCAGGGGAACACACTCTCCTCACTTATACTGTTCACCTGGTAACATGTCTCGTGTATATTAAACAATCAGGGGAACTCACTGTCCTCACTTCTACTGTTCACCTGGTAACATGTCCCGTGTATATTACACCATCAGGGGAACACACTCTCCTCACTTATACTGTTCACGTTGTAACATGTCCCGTGTATATTAAACCATCAGGGGAACACACTCTCCTCACTTATACTTTTCACCTGGTAACATGTCCCGTGTAGATTAAACCATCAGGGGAACACACTCTCCTCACTGATACTGTTCACCTGGTAACATGTCCCGTGTATATTGAACCATCAGGGGAATACACTCTCCTCACTTATATTGTTCACCTGGTAACATGTCCCGTGTATATTTAACCATCAGGGGAACACACTCTCCTCACTTATACTCGTCACCTGGTAACATGTCCCGTGTATATTGAAACATCAGGGGAATACAGTCTCCTCACTTATACTGTTCACCTGGAAACATGTCCATTGTATATTAAACCATCAGGGGAACACACTCTCCTCACTTATACTGTTCACCTGGTAACATGTCCCGCCAGTATTAAACCATCAGGGGAAGACACTCTCCTCCCTTTTCTGTTCACCTGGTAACATGTCCCGTGTGTATTAAACCATCAGGGGAACTCACTGTCCTCACTTATACTGTTCACCTGGTAACATGTCCCGTGTATATTAAACCATCAGGGGAATACATTCTCCTCACTTATACTGTTCACCAGCTAACATGTCCCGTGTATATTAAACCATCAGTGGAACACATTCTCCTCACTTATACAGTTCACCTGGTAACATGTCCCGTGTATATTAAACCATCAGGGGAACACACTGTCCTCACTTATACTGTTCACCAGATAACATGTCCCGTGTATATTGAACCATCAGGGGAATAAAGTATCCTCACTTATGCTCTTCACCTGGTAACATGTCACGTGTATATTAAACCATCAGGGGAACACACTCTCCTCACTTATACTGTTCACCTGGTAACATGTCCCTTGTATATTAAACCATCAGAGGAAAGCTCTCTCCTCACTTATACTGTTCAGCTGGTAACATGTCCCGTGTATATTAAAACATCAGGGGAAAGCACTCTCCTCATTCATACTGTTCACCTGGTGGCATGTCCTGTGCGTGTTAAACCATCAGGGGAACAACTTCTCCTCACTTATACTGTTCACCTGGTAACATGTCCTGTGCGTGTTAAACCATCAGGGGAACACACTCTCCTCACTTATACTGTTCAGCTGGTAACATGTCCCGTGTATATTAAAACATCAGGGGAAAGCACTCTCCTCACTCATACTGTTCACCTGGTGGCATGTCCTGTGCGTGTTAAACCATCAGGGGAACACACTCTCCTCTCTTATACTGTTCACCTGGTAACATGTCCCGTGTATATTCAACCAACAGGGGAAAGCCCTCTCCTCACTTATACTTTTCACCTGGTAATATGTCCCGTGTATATTATCCATCAGGGGAACACACTCTCCTCACTTATACTGTTCACATTGTAACATGTCCCGTGTATATTAAACCATCAGGGGAAAGCCCTCTCCTCACTTATACTGTTCAGCTGGTAACATGTCCCGTGTATATTAAACCATCAGGGGAACACACTGTCCTCACTTATACTGTTCACCAGATAACATGTCCCGTGTATATTGAACCATCAGGGGAATAAAGTATCCTCACTTATGCTCTTCACCTGGTAACATGTCACGTGTATATTAAACCATCAGGGGAACAAACTCTCCTCACTTATACTGTTCACCTGGTAACATGTCCCGTGTGTATTAAACAATCAGGGGAACACACTCTCCTCACTTATACTGTTCACCTGGTAACATGTCCCTTGTATATTAAACCATCAGAGGAAAGCTCTCTCCTCACTTATACTGTTCAGCTGGTAACATGTCCCGTGTATATTAAAACATCAGGGGAAAGCACTCTCCTCATTCATACTGTTCACCTGGTGGCATGTCCTGTGCGTGTTAAACCATCAGGGGAACACACTCTCCTCACTTATACTGTTCACCTGGTAACATGTCCTGTGCGTGTTAAACCATCAGGGGAACACACTCTCCTCACTTATACTGTTCAGCTGGTAACATGTCCCGTGTATATTAAAACATCAGGGGAAAGCACTCTCCTGACTCATACTGTTCACCTGGTGGCATGTCCTGTGCGTGTTAAACCATCAGGGGAACACACTCTCCTCTCTTATAGTGTTCACCTGGTAACATGTCCCGTGTATATTCAACCATCAGGGGAAAGCCCTCTCCTCACTTATACTTTTCACCTGGTAATATGTCCCGTGTATATTAACCATCAGGGGAACACACTCTCCTCACTTATACTGTTCACATTGTAACATGTCCCGTGTATATTAAACCATCAGGGGAACACACTCTCCTCACTTATACTTTTCACCTGGTAACATGTCCCGTGTATATTAAACCATCAGGGGAACACATTCTCCTCACTTATACTGTTCACGTTGTAACATGTCCCGTGTATATTAAACCATCAGGGGAACACACTCTCCTCACTTATACTGTTCACCTGCTAATTTGTCCCGTGTATATTGAACCATCAGGGGAACACACTCTCCTCACTTATACTGTTCACCAGGTAGCATGTCCCGTGTATTTTAAACCATCAGGGGAACAAACTCCCCTCACTTATATTGTTCACCTGGCAACATGTCCCGTGGAAATTTAACCTTCAGGGGAACACACTCTCCTCACTTATTCTGTTCACCAGGTAACATGTCCCGTGTATATTTAACAATCAGGGGAACACACTCTCCTCACTTATACTGTTCACCTGGTAACATGTCCTGTGTGTATTAAACAATCAGGGGAAAAACCCTCTCCTCACTTATACTGTTCAGCTGGTAACATGTCCCGTGTATATTAAACCATCAGGGGAAAAACCCTCTCCTCACTTATAATGTTCAGCTGGTAACATGTCCCGTGTATATTAAACCATCAGGGGAACACACTCTCCTCACTTATACTGTTCCCCTGGTAACATGTCCCGTGTATATTAAACCATCACGGGAACACACTCTCCTCACTTATACTGTTCACCTGGTAACTTGTCCCGTGTGTATTAAACCATCAGGGGAAAAACCCTCTCCTCACTTATAATGTTCAGCTGGTAACATGTCCCGTGTATATTAAACCATCAGGGGAAAAACCCTCTCCTCACTTATAATGTTCAGCTGGTAACATGTCCCGTGTATATTAAACCATCAGGGGAACACACTCTCCTCACTTATACTGTTCACCTGGTAACATGTCCCGTGTATATTAAACAATCAGGGGAACACACTCTCCTCACTTATACTGTTCACCTGGTAACATGTCCCGTGTATATTAAACCATCACGGGAACACACTCTCCTCACTTATACTGTTCACCTGCTAACATGTCCCGTGTATATTAAACCATCAGGGGAACACACTCTCCTCACTTATACTGTTCACCTGGTAACATGTCCCGTGTGTATTAAACCATCAGGGGAACACACTCTCCTCACTTATACTGTTCACCTGCTAACATGTCCCGTGTATATTAAACAATGAGGGGAACACACTCTCCTCACTTATACTGTTCATCTGGTAACATGTCCCATGTATATTAAACCATCAGGGGAACACACTCTCTTCACATATACTGTTCACCTGGTAACATGTCCCATGTATATTAAACCATCAGGGGAACACACTCTCTTCACATATACTGTTCACCTGGTAACATGTCCCGTGTATATTAGACCATCAGGGGAACACAATCTCCTCACTTCTACTCTTCACCTGGTGACACGTCCCGTGCATGTTAAACCATCAGGGGAACGCATTCTCCTCACTTATACTGTTCACCTGGTAACATGTCACGTGTATATTAAACCATCAGGGGAATACATTCTCCTCACTTATACTGTTCACCAGCTAACATGTCCCGTGTATATTAAACCATCAGTGGAACACATTCTCCTCACTTATACAGTTCACCTGGTAACATGTCCCTTGTATATCAAACCATCAGGGGAAAGCCCTCTCTTCACTTATACTGTTCAGCTGGTAACATGTCCCGTATATATTATACCATCAGGGGAACACACTGTCCTCACTTATACTGTTCACCAGATAACATGTCCCTTGTATATTGAACCGTCAGGGGAATAAAGTATCCTCACTTATACTCTTCACCTGGTAACATGTCCCGTGTATATTAAACCATCAGGGGAACACACTCTCCTCACTTACACTGTTCACCTGGTAACATGTCCTGTGCGTGTTAAACCATCAGGGGAACACACTCTCCTCACTTATACTGTTCACCTGGTAACATGTCCCTTGTATATTAAACCATCAGAGGAAAGCCCTCTCCTCACTTCTACTCTTCACCTTTTGACACGTCCCGTGCATGTTAAACCATCAGGGGAACGCATCCTCCTCACTTATAATGCTCACCTGGTAACATGTCCCGTGAGTATTAAACAATCAGGGGAACACAATCTCCTCACTTACACTGTTCAACTGCTAACATGTCCCGTGTATATTGAACCATCAGGGGAATACAGTATCCTCACTTATACTGTTCACCTGGTGACATGTCCCGTGTATATTAAACCATCAGGGGAAAGCCCTCTCCTCAATTATACTGTTCAGCTGGTAACATGTCCCGTGTATATTATACCATCAGGGGAACACACTCTCCTCACTTATACTGTTCACCTGGTATCATGTCCTGTGTATATTAAACCATCAGGGGAACACACTCTCCTCACTTATAATGCTCACCTGGTAACATGTCCCGTGAGTATTCAACAATGAGGGGAACACACTCTCCTCACTTATACTGTTCACGTTGTAACATGTCCCGCGTATATTAGACCATCAGCGGAACACACTCTCCTGACTTCTACTCTTCACCAGGTGACACGTCCCGTGCGTGTTAAACCATCAGGGGAACACATTCTCCTCACTTATACTGTTCACCTGGTAACTTGTCCCGTTTATATTTAACAATCAGGGGAACACACTCTCCTCACTTATGCTGTTCACCTGCTAACATGTCCCGTGTATATTAAACAATGAGGGGAAAACACTCTCCTCACTTATACTCGTCACCAGGTAACATGTCCCACGTATGTTAAGCAATCAGGGGAACACGCTCTCTTCACTTATACTGTTCACCTGGTAACATGTCCCATGTATATTAAACCATCAGGGGAACACACTCTCTTCACATATACTGTTCACCTGGTAACATGTCCCGTGTATATTAGACCATCAGGGGAACACAATCTCCTCATTTCTACTCTTCACCTGGTGACACGTCCCGTGCATGTTAAACCATCAGGGGAACACATTCTCCTCACTTACAATGCTCACCTGGTAACATGTCCCGTGAGTATTAAACAATCAGGGGAACACAATCTCCTCACTTATACTTTTCACCTGCTCACATGTCCCGTGTATATTAAACCATCAGGGTAATACATTCTCCTCACTTATACTGTTCACCTGGTAACATGTCCCGTGTATATTAAACCATCAGGGGAACACATTCTCCTCACTTATACTGTTCACCTGGTAACATGTCCCGTGTATAATAAACCATCGGGGGAATCCCTATCCTCAATTATACTGTTCAGCTGGTAACATGTCCCGTGTATATTATACTATCAGGGGAACACACTGTCCTCACTTATACTGTTCACCTGGTAACATGTCCCGTGGATATTAAACCATCAGGGGAAAGCCCTCTCCTCAATTATACTGTTCAGCTGGTAACATGTCCCGTGTATATTATACCATCAGGGGAACACACTCTCCTCACTTATACTGTTCACCTGGTATCATGTCCTGTGTATATTAAACCATCAGGGGAACACACTCTCCTCACTTATACTATTCACCTGGTAACATGTCCTGTGCGTGTTAAACCATCAGGGGAACACTCTCGCCTCACTTATAATGTTCAACTGGTGACATGTCCCGTCAGTATTAAACCATCAGGGGAAGACACTCTCCTCACTTATACTGTTCACCTGGTAACATGACCCGTTTATATTAAACCATCAGGGGAACACTCTCTCCTCTCTTATACTGTTCACGTGGGGAAATGTCCCGTCAGTATTAAACCATCAGGGGAACACAATCTGCTCACTTAAACTGTTCACCTGGTAACATGTCCCGTGTGTATTAAACCATCAGGGGAACACACTCTCCTCACTTATACTGTTCACCTGGTAACATGTCCCGTTTATATTAAACCATCAGGGGAACACTCTCTCCTCACTTATACTGTTCACGTGGGGAAATGTCCCGTCAGTATTAAACCATCAGGGGAACACAATCTGCTCACTTAAACTGTTCACCTGGTAACATGTCCCGTGTGTATTAAACCATCAGGGGAACACACTCTCCTCACTTATACTGTTCACCTGGTGACATGTCCCGTGTGCATTAAACAATCAGGGGAACACACTCTCCTCACTTATACTGTTCACCTGGTGACATGTCCCGTGAGTATTAGACAATCAGGGGATCACACTATCCTCACTTCTACTGTTCACATGGTGACATGTCCCGTGTGTATAAAACAATCTGGGGAACACACTCTCCTCACTTATAAAGTTCACCTGGTGACATGTCCCGTGTGTATTAAACAATCAGGGGATCAAACACTCCTCACTTATACAGTTCACCTGGCAACATTTCCCGTTTGTATATAAAAATCAGGGGAACACACTCTCCTCACTTATTCTGTTCACCTGGTAACATGTCCCGTGTTTATTAAACCATCAGGGGAACTCACTCCCCTCACTTATAGATTTCACCTGGTAACATGTCCCATGTGCATTAAACAATCAGGGGAACACACTCTCCTCACTTATACTGTTCACCTGGTGACATGTCCCGTGTGTATAAAACAATCAGGGGAACACACTCTCCTCACTATTCTGTTCACCTGGTAACATGTCCCGTGTGTATTAAACAATCAGGGGAACACACTCTCCTCACTTATACTGTTCACCTGGTAACATGTCCCGTATGCATTAAACCATCAGGGGAACACACTCTCCTCACTTATACTGTTCACCTGGGAACATGTCCCGTGCGCATTAAACAATCAGGGGAACACACTCTCCTCACTGATACTGTTCACCTGGTAACATGTCCCGTGTGCATTAAACCATCAGGGGAACACACTCTCCTCACTTATACTGTTCACCTGGGAACATGTCCCGTGCGTATTAAACAATCAGCGGAACACACTCTCCTGACTTATACTGTTCACCTGGTGACGTGTCCCGTGTGCATTAAACAATCAGGGGAAAACACTCTCCTCACTATTCTGTTCACCTGGTAACATGACCCGTGTGTATTAAACAATCAGGGGAATACACTCTCCTCACTTATACTGTTCACCTGGTAACATGTCCCATGTATATTAAACCATCAGTGGAGCACACTCTCTTCACTTATACTGTTCACCTGTTAACATGTCCCATGTATATGAAACCATCAGGGGTACACACTCTCCTCACTTCTGCTGTTCACCTGGTAACATGTCCCGTGTGCATTAAAAAATCAGGGGAACACATTCTCTTCACTTATACTTTTCACGTAGTGACATGTCCTGTGTATATTAAACCATCAGGGGAACACACTCTCCTCACTTATACTCTTCAACAGGTAACATGTCCTGTGAATATTAAACCATCAGGGGAACACACTCTCCTCACTTATACTGTTCACCTGGTGACATGTCCCGTGTATTTTAAACCATCAGGGGAACACACTCTGCTCACTTATACTGTTCACCTGGTGACATGTCCCGCGTATATTAAACCATCATGGGAACACACTCTCCTCACTTACACTGTTCACCTGGTGACATGTCCCATGTATATTAAACCATCAGTGGAAGACCCTCTCCTCACTTATACTGTTCACCTGGTAACATGTCCCGTGCAAGTTAAACCATCATGGGAACTCACTCTCCTCACTTATAGATTTCACCTGGTAACATATCCCGTGTGCATTAAACAATCAGGGGAACACACTCTCCTCACTTATTCTGTTCTCCTGGTGACATGTCCCGTGTGTATTATACAATCAGGGGAACACACTCTCCTCACTTATACTGTTCATCTGGTAACATGTCCCGTGCGTATTAAACAATCAGCGGAAAACACTCTCCTCACTTATATCGTTGACCTGGTAACATGTCCCGTGTATATTAAACAATCAGGGGAACACACTCTCCTCACTTGTACTGTTCACCTGGTAACATGTCCCGTGTGTATTAAACAATCAGGGGAACACACTCTCCTCACTTATACTGTTCACCTGGTAACATGTCCCATGTGTATTAAACAATCAGGGGAACACACTCGCCTCACTTATACTGTTCACCTGGTGACGTGTCCCTTGTATATTAAACAATCAGGGGAACACACTCTCCTCACTTAAACTGTTCACCTGGTAACATGTCCCGTGTGTATTAAACAATCAGGGGAACACACTCTCCTCACTTATACTGTTCACCTGGTAACATGTCCCGTGTGTATTAAACTATCAGGGGAACACACTCTCCTCACTTATACTGTTCACCTGGTGACGTGTCCCTTGTATATTAAACAATCAGGGGACCACACTCTCCTCACTTATACTGTTCACCTGGTGACGTGTCCCGTGTGCATTAAACAATCAGGGGAACACACTCTCCTCACTTCTACTGTTCTCCTGGTAACATGTCTCGTGTGCATGAAAAAATCAGGGGAATACACTCTCCTCACTTATACTGTTCATCTTAACATGTCCCGTGCGTATTAAACAATCAGGGGAACACACTCTCCTCTCTTATACTGTTCTTCTGGTAACATGTCCCGTGTGCATTAAACAATCAGGGGAACACACTCTCCTCACTTATACTGTTCATCTGGTAACATGTCCCGTGCGTATTAAACTATCAGGGGAACACACTCTCCTCACCTATACTGTTCACCTGGTGACGTGTCCCGTGTATATTAAACAATCAGGGGAACACACTCTCCTCTCTTATACTGTTCATCTGGTAACATGTCCCGTGCGTATTAAACTATCAGGGGAACACACTCTCCTCACTTATACTTGTCACCTGGTAACATGTCCCGTGTGCATTAAACAATCAGGGGAACACAATCTCCTCACTTATACTGTTCATCTGGTAACATGTCCCGTGCGTATTAAACAATCAGGGGAACACACTCTCCTCACTTATACTGTTCATCTGGTAACATGTCCCGTGCGGATTAAACTATCTGGGGAACACACTCTCCACAATTATACTGTTCACCTGGTAACATGTCCCGTGTGCATTAAACAATCAGGGGAACACAATCTCCTCACTTATACTGTTCATCTGGTAACATGTCCCGTGCGTATTAAACAATCAGGGGAACACACTCTCCTCACTTATACTGTTCATCTGGTAACATGTCCCGTGCGGATTAAACAATCAGGGGAACACACTGTCCTCACTTATACTGTTCACCTGGTGACGTGTCCCGTGTGTATTAAACCATCAGGGGAACACAATTTCCTCAAATATACTTTTCACCTGGTAACATGTCCCTTGTGCATTAAACAATCAGGGGCAAACACTCTCCTCACTATACTGTTCACCTGGTAACATGTCCTGTGTATATTAAACCATCAGGGGAACACACTCTCCTCACTTATACTGTTCACCTGGTAACATGTCCCGTGTATATTAAATAATCAGGGGAACACACTCTCCTCACTTATACTGTTCAACCTGGTGACATGTCCCGTGTGCATTAAACAATCAGGGGAAAACACTCTCCTCACTTCTACTGTTCACCTGGTAACATGTCCCGTGCGTATTAAACAATCAGGGGAACACACTCTCCTCACTTATACTGTTCACCTGGTGACGTGTCCCGTGTGCATTAAACAATCAGGGGAAAACACTCTCCTCACTTATACTGTTCACCTGGTAACATGTCCCGTGTATATTAAACCATCAGGGGAAAACAATCTCCTCACTTATACTGTTCACCTGGTGACATGTCCCGTGCGTATTAAACAATCAGGGGAACACACACTCCTCACTTATACTGTTCTTCTGGTAACATGTCCCGTGTGCATTAAACAATCAGGGGAACACACTCTCCTCACTTCTACTGTTCATCTGGTAACATGTCCCGTGCGTATTAAACTATCAGGGGAACACACTCTCCTCACTTATACTGTTCACCTGGTGACGTGTCCCGTGTATATTAAACAATCAGGGGAACACACTCTCCTCACTTATACTGTTCACCTGGTAACATGTCCCGTGTATACTAAACCATCAGGGGAACACACTCTCCTCTCTTATACTGTTCATCTGGTAACATGTCCCGTGCGTATTAAACTATCAGGGGAACACACTCTCCTCACTTATACTTGTCACCTGGTAACATGTCCCGTGTGCATTAAACAATCAGGGGAACACATTCTCCTCACTTATACTGTTCATCTGGTAACATGTCCCGTGCGTATTAAACAATCAGGGGAACTCACTCTCCTCACTTATACTGTTCATCTGGTAACATGTCCCGTGCGGATTAAACTATCAGGGGAACACACTCTCCACAATTATACTGTTCACCTGGTGACGTGTCCCGTTTGCATTAAACAATCAGGGGAACACACTCTCCTCACTTATACTGTTCACCTGGTGACGTGTCCCGTGTGTATTAAACAATCAGGGGAACACACTCTCCTCAAATATACTTTTCACCTGGTAACATGTCCCGTGTGCATTAAACAATCAGGGGAAAACACTCTCCTCACTATACTTTTCACCTGGTAACATGTCCTGTGTATATTAAACCATCAGGGGAACACACTCTCCTCACTTATACTGGTCACCTGGTAACATGTCCCGTGCGTATTAAACAATCAGGGGAAATCACTCTACTCACTTACACTGTTCACCTGGTAACATGTCCCGTGTATATTAAATAATCAGGGGAACACACTCTCCTCACTTATACTGTTCATCTGGTAACATGTCCCGTGCGTATTAAACCATCAGGGGAACACACTCTCCTCACTTATACTGTTCACCTGGTGACATGTCCCGTGTGCATTAAACAATCAGGGGAACACAACCTCCTCACTGACACTGTTCACCTGGTAACATGTCCCGTGTATATTAAATAATCAGGGGAAGACACTCTCCTCACTTATACTGTTCACCAGGTGACATGTCCCGTGTGCATTAAACAATCAGGGGAAAGCACTCTCCTCACTTCTACTGTTCACCTGGTATCATGTCCCGTGCGTATTAAACAATCAGGGGAACACACTCTCCTCACTTATACTGTTCACCTGGTGACGTGTCCCGTGTGCATTAAACAATCAGGGGAAAACACTCTCCTCACTTATACTGTTCACCTGGTAACATGTCCCGTGTATATTAAACCATCAGGGGAAAACAATCTCCTCACTTATACTGTTCAACTGGTGACATGTCCCGTGCGTATTAAACAATCAGGGGAACACACTCTCCTCACTTATACTGTTCATCTGGTAACATGTCCCGTGCGTATTAAACAATCAGGGGAACACACTCTCCTCACTTATA
Organism: Heterodontus francisci; assembly: GCF_036365525.1. NCBI lineage: Eukaryota > Metazoa > Chordata > Chondrichthyes > Heterodontiformes > Heterodontidae > Heterodontus > Heterodontus francisci. Next base: position 601,962 of record NW_027140443.1, on the reverse strand, counting down.
CTGTTCATCTGGTAACATATCCCGTGCGTATTAAACAATCAGGGGAACACACTCTCCTCACTTATACTGTTCACCTGGTAACATGTCTTGTGTATATTAAACAATCAGGGGAACTCACTCTCCTCACTTATACTGTTCACCTGGTAACATGACCCGTGCATATTAAGCCATCTGGGGAACACACTCTCTTCAATTATACTTTTCACCGAGTGACATGTCCTGTGCATTTTAAACCATCAGTGGAACACACTCTCCTCACTTATACTCTTCACCAGGTAACATGTCCTGTGAATATTAAACCATCAGGGGAACACACTCTCCTCACTTATACTGTTCACCTGGTGACATGTCCCGTCTATATTAAACCATCATGGGAACACACTATCCTCACTTATACTGTTCACCTTATGACATGTCCCACGTATATTAAACCATCAGTGGAACACCCTCTCCTCACTTATACTGTTCACCAGGGAACATGTCCCGTCTAAGTTAAACCATCATGGGAACTCAGTCTCCTCACTTATAGATTTCACCTGGTAACATGTCCCGTGTGTATTAAACAATCAGGGGAACACAGTCTCCTCACTGATACTGTTCACCTGGTGACGTGTTCCGTGTGTATTAAACAATCAGGGGAACACACTCTCCTCACTCATACTATTCACCTTGTAACATGTCCCATGTGTATTAAACAATCAGGGGAACACACTCTCCTCACTTATACTCTTCACCTGGTAACATGTCCCGTGCGTATTAAACAATCAGCGGAACACACTCTCCTCACTTATACTGTTCACCTGGTAACATGACCCGTGTGTATTAAACAATCAGGGGAACACACTCTCCTCACTTCTACTGTTCATCTGGTAACATGTCCCGTGCGTATTAAACTATCAGGGGAACACACTCTCCTCACTTATACTGTTCACCTGGTGACGTGTCCCGTGTATATTAAACAATCAGGGGAACACACTCTCCTCACTTATACTGTTCACCTGGTAACATGTCCCGTGTATATTAAACCATCAGGGGAACACACTCTCCTCTCTTATACTGTTCATCTAGTAACATGTCCCGTGCGTATTAAACTATCAGGGGAACACCCTCTCCTCACTTATACTTGTCACCTGGTAACATGTCCCGTGTGCATTAAACAATCAGGGGAACACATTCTCCTCACTTATACTGTTCATCTGGTAACATGTCCGGTGCGTATTAAACAATCAGGGGAACTCACTCTCCTCACTTATACTGTTCATCTGGTAACATGTCCCGTGCGGATTAAACTATCAGGGGAACACACTCTCCACAATTATACTGTTCACCTGGTGACGTGTCCCGTGTGTATTAAACAATCAGGGGAACACACTCTCCTCAAATATACTTTTCACCTGGTAACATGTCCCGTGTGCATTAAACAATCAGGGGAAAACACTCTCCTCACTATACTGTTCACCTGGTAACATGTCCTGTGTATATTAAACCATCAGGGGAACACACTCTCCTCACTTATACTGGTCACTGGTAACATGTCCCGTGCGTATAAAACAATCAGGGGAATACACTCTACTCACTTACACTGTTCACCTGGTAACATGTCCCGTGTATATTAAATAATCAGGGGAACACACTCTCCTCACTTATACTGTTCATCTGGTATCATGTCCCGTGCGTATTAAACCATCAGGGGAACACACTCTCCTCACTTATACTGTTCACCTGGTGACATGTCCTGTGTATATTAAACAATCAGTGGAACACAACCTCCTCACTTACTTTGTTCACCTGGTAACATGTCCCGTGTATATTAAATAATCAGGGGAACACACTCTCCTCACTTATACTGTTCACCAGGTGACATGTCCCGTGTGCATTAAACAATCAGGGGAAAGCACTCTCCTCACTACTACTGTTCACCTGGTATCATGTCCCGTGCGTATTAAACAATCAGGGGAACAC